>NC_083229.1:35029209-35191709 GCF_032191835.1 Heteronotia binoei
AGATTCCCTTCTAGAAATGCTTTGGGTCGAAATAAGAGGGCTCAAAAGGAAATTTAACTATGAGAGATTGTTATCACCCACCAAATCAAAAGATTGAGGATGATTATAATATGATGGAAGGCTTAAAGACTGCAGCTAAACGTAAAAACTGTGTCGTAATAGGTGATTTTAACTACCCGCAGATTGATTGGGTCAATATGTGTTCAGGTTGAGAGAAAGAGATTGAGTTTCTAGATGCTCTCAATGACTGTGCTATGGAGCAGATGGTCACAGAACCTACCAGGGGTGGGGCGATCCTGGATTTAGTCCAAAGTAATGCCCAAGACTTGGTGAGAACTGTAAAAGTGATCACAATGCTTGGGAGCAGTGACCATAACATTATTGATTTCACCATTTGTATATATAGAGAGTTGCCCCAAAAGACTAGCACAACCACGTTTAACTTTAAAAGGCGAAAATTCTCTGAGATGAGAAGGCATGTGAAGAGGAAACTGAAAGTAAAGGTAAATACAGTCAAAACCCTTGGGGAAGCTTGGAGGCTATTTAAAACTACAGTCCTAGAAGCTCAGATAAAATATATACCACAAGTTAGGAAAGGCATGAACAGGTAAAAGAAAACACCTGCATGGTTAACAAACAAAGTAATGGAAGCTGTAAAAGGTAAGAAGGACTCCTTTAAGCGGTGGAAAGCTAGTCCAAGTGAGATTAATAAAAGGGAACACAGACTGTGGCAAATCAAATGCAAGACTGTGATCAGGCAGGCAAAAAGGGACTATGAGAAGCATATTGCCAAAAAACAGACACCAACAATAAAAAATTTCTTCAAATAAATTAGAAGCAGGAAACCAGCAAGGGAGGTAGTGGGGCCCTTGGATGACCAAGGAGTAAAAGGATTACTGAAGGAGGATAGGGAAATGGCTGAGAAGCTGAATGCATTTTTTGCCTCCGTCTTCACTGTGGAAGATGAGAAGTGTTTGCCCGCTCTAGAACCACTTATTTTGGAAGGGGTGTTGAAAGACCTGAGTCAGATTGAGGTGACAAGAGAGGAGGTTCTACAACTGATAGATGAATTAAAAACTAAGAAGTCACTAGGTCCAGATGGCATACATCCAAGAGTTCTGAAAAAACTCAAAGTTGAACTTGTGGATCTTCCGACAAAAATATGTAATTTTTCATTGAAATCTGCCTCCGTTCCTGAGGACTGGAAGGTAGCAAATGTCACCCCGATCTTTAAAAAGGGTTCCAGAGGAGATCCGGGAAATTACAGGCCAGTCAGTCTGACTTCAATACCGGGAAAGTTGGTAGAAACCATTATCAAGGACAGAATGAGTAGGCACATTGATGAACACGAGTTATTGAGGAAGACTCAGCATGGGATCTGTAAGGGAAGATCTTGCCTCACTAACCTGTTACATTTCTTTAAGGGGGTGAACAAACATGTGGACAAAGGAGACACAATAAATGTTGTTTACCTTGACTTCCAGAAAGCTTTTGATAAAGTTCCTCATCAAAGGCTCCTTAGAAAGCTCGAGAGTCTTGGAGTAAAAGGACAGGTCCTCTTGTGGATCAAAAACTGGCTAATTAATAGGAAGCAGAGTGAGTATAAACGGGCAGTCTTCGCAGTGGAGGACGGTAAGCAGTGGGGTGCCAGAGGGCTCGGTACTGGGTCCCATGCTCTTTAACTTGTTCATAAATTATTTGGAGTTGGGAGTAAGCAGTGAAGTGGCCAAGTTTGCAGATGACACTAAATTGTTCAGGGTGCTGAGAACCAGAGAGGATTGTGAGGCACTCCAAAGGGATTTGTTGAGGCTGGGTGAGTGGGCGTCAACGTGGCAGATGAGGTTCAATGTGGCCAAGTGCAAAGTAATGCACTTTGGGGCCAAGAATCCCAGCTACAAATACAAGTTGATGGGGTGTGAACTGGCAGAGACTGACCAAGAGAGAGATATTGGGGTCATGGTAGATAACTCACTGAAAATGTCAAGACAGTGTGCGATTGCAATAAAAAAGGCCAACACCATGCTGGGAATTATTAGGAAGGGAACTGAAAACAAATCAGCCAGTATCATAATGCCCCTGTATAAATCGATGATGCGGTCTCATTTGGAATACTGGGTACAATTCTGGTCACCGCACCTCAAAAAGGATATTATAGCATTGGAAAAAGTGCAGAAAAGGGCAACTAGAATGATTAAAGAGTTGGAACACTTTCCCTATGAAGAAAGGTTGAAATACTTGGGGCTCTTTAGCTTGGAGAAACGTCGACTGCGGGGTGACATGACAGAGGTTTACAAGATTATGCATGGGATGGAGAAAGTAGAGAAATAAGTACTTTTCTCTCTTTCTCACAATACAAGAACTCATGGGCATTTGATGAAATTGCTGAGCAGTCAGGTTAAAACGAAAAAAAGGAAGTACTTCTTTACCCAAAGGATGATTAACATGTGGAATTCACTGCCACAGGAGGTGGTGGGGGCTACAAGCATAGCCCGCTTCAAGAGGGGATTAGATAAAAATGTGGAGCAGAGGTCCATCAGTGGCTATTAGCAACAGTGTGTATATATGTGTGTGTATGTGTGTATAATTTTTTTGGCCACTGTGTGACACAGAGTGTTAGACTGGATGGGCCATTGGCCTGATCCAACATGGCTTCTCTTATGTTCTTATCCCGCCCACCCTGCCAAAGAAGGCTCAGGGCAGCTCACAACCAGTAAAATCACAGTAATGTTCCAACAATACATAATTAGAATCAAAAATTAAGACATTAGAATTAAAAAATTGTCTTGGCAAGACCGGCTCACCATGGCCATTGATGAGATCGCTCCCCGGCGCCCTCTGTGCCCTCGTTCAAAGCTGGCACTGTGGTATAACCCGGAACTACAGTTGATGAAACGGAGGCGCAGACGGCTAGAGAGGCAGTGGCGGCGTACTCGAGACAAAGCAACCATAACATCTTATAGAGAGTTTATGAGGTCATATGAGATGGCAGTCAAAGCCACAAAGAAAGCTTACTTTGCGGCCAAGATTGCATCTGCGAATTCACACCCGGCTCAATTATTTAGTATTATTCGGACTCTTACAACTCTGCCACAAGGCAGACCAAATTGTACGGAATTGGACATTGGCTATGAGGCTTTCGCAACCTTCTTCGCAGATAAGGTCTTGTCGCTCCGCAGTGACCTCCCTGCCACAGTTGAAACTGTATGCGAGCTCGAGGCTCTGTGCCTGTTTTCTGGATCAGCTTTACACAGTTTTACAACACTTAGCCTGGAGGAAGTTGACAGATTTCTCTCTACTGTGCGTCCAACAATGTGTGATTTGGACCCTTGCCCATCCTAGCTGATTGAAGCGTGCCAGATGGAGCTTCTATATCCTATATGGAATATTGTAAATAGATCCCTCTCTGAAGGGCTCTTTCCAAGGCCCCTCAAAGAGGCAGTAGTCCACCCCCTCTTGAAAAAACCAACATTAGACCCAGCCGAATTGGCACACTACCGGCCGGTCTCAAATTTACCCTTTTGGGGTAAAATTATTGAGAGGGCAGTAGCATTGCAGTGACAGAGCTTTCTGGAGGACATTTGCATCCTAGACCCACACCAGTCCGGCTTTCGTCCAGGTCATGGGATGGAGACAGTGCTGGTCGCCCTGGTGGATGATCTCCAGCAGCATCTGGATTGAGGTGGTTTGGAAGTGCTGATGTTGTTGGACCTGTCGGCGGCATTCAACACGGTCGACCATCAGTTGCTGGTCCACCGCCTTGCTGATGCAAGGATTCAAGGGTTGGCCCTGCAATGGCTCTCCTCTTTTCTCTTCGGTCGGGGACAAAGGGTGGCGATCGGGGGACAATCGTCCCAGAGACATCCCCTTAATTGTGGGGTGCCTCAGGGGGCAGTGCTCTCCCCTATTTTGCTTAATATCTATATGCGCCCCCTTGCCCAGATTGTCCGGAGATATGGACTGGGTTGCCATCAGTACGCTGATGACACCCAGCTCTACCTACTGATGGTTGGCGGCCTCTGCCCCAGAAAATTTAGTCCTGGCGTTGCAAGCCATGGCAGGGTGGCTTAGGCTGAGTCATCTGAAGCTGAATCCGACGAAGACAGAGGTCCTTTGCCTGAGTCGTGGCAGTCTGGGAAGGGAAATCCCTCTACCAGCTTTTGATGGGGCGCCACTGATATCGGCACCCAAAGTCAGAAGCTTGGGGGTGCTGCTGGAGCCCACATTGGCAATGGAGGCCCAGATAGCAGCCACTGTGAAATCTGCCTTCTTTCACTTTAGGCGGGTACGACAATTGGTCCCCTTCCTTGAGCACAGCAACCTGGCAACTGTGATCCGTGAAACGGTCACCTCAAGCCTAGACTACTGCAATGCCCTCTACATGGGGCTGCTCTTGTCATGTATCTGGAAACTGCACTTGGTGCAGAATGCAGTAGCCAGGCTGTTGTTGGGTCTCTCTATATGGGAGCACATACAGCCAAGGCTGCGGGAACTGCACTGGCTGCCAATAGTATTCCGGATTCACTACAAGGTGCTGGTTATCACCTTTAAAGCCCTATATGACCGAGGACCTGTCTACTTTAGGGACCGTCTCTCCTCACATGTTCCCCAGAGGGTACTCAGATCTCGAACGCAGAACTTATTGTCAGTCCCCGAGCCGAGGGAGGTGAGACTGAAGGCTACCAGGGAAAGAGCCTTTTCAATTGCGGCCCCCCCCACTGGTGGAACCAACTTCCAGAAGAAGTAAGGGCCTTGTGGGACCTTGCTCAGTTCCACAAGGCCTGTAAAACAGTCCTATGTGAACTTGCTTTTAGCTGAATTATAGTATATATAGATGCCCAACATCGCTTAATGAAATCAACACTAGCACCAAAATTGTTTTAAATCGTTTTAAACTATTTTAAAATTATCTAATTGGTATTAATTACTTGTTAAAACTTTAAATATTTACTGTTTTATTGTTTTAGTTTGACTGTTGTGAGCTGCCCTGAGCCTGCTTCGGCGGGGAGGGCGGGATATAAATCTGAAAAATAAATAAATAAATTAAAACATTAAAATAGTCAGGTGCTAATATCATTTGATGTCATTTCATTTCCGATGGCGTTCAGTATCTGTCATTCCTTACTTGCTATATCGGTATTTCAGAATTAATTAATGGCTCACCAGAATAGTGTTGTCTTACAGGCCTTGTGGAACTGGGCGAGGTCCCGCAAGGCCCTAACTTCCTCCGCCAACTGGTTCCACCAATATGGGGAAGCAATCGAGGAGGCCCTCTCTCTAGTGGATGTCAATCTTTCCTCCCTCGGCCCAGGGATCACTAAAAGATTTTGTGTCCTACATCTAAGTACCCTCTGGTGAACGTGTGGGGATAGACGGTCCCTAAGGTATACAGATTCTCGGCCATATAGGGCTTAAAAAGGTAATAACCACGGCGGCCTAGGAAAGGCCATGGTGGCCTAGGAAGGGAAATTCCCCTACCAGTTTTTTATGGTGCGCCACTGAAAACAGTGCAAAGGGTCAGGAACATGGGGGTGCTACTGGATTCTTCTTTGTCAATGGAAGTCCAGATAGCAGCCACTGCTAAATCCACCTTTTTTCATCTTAGGCGGGTGAGGCAGTTGGCTCCCTTCCTGGAGCATGATGACCTGGCAACAGTGATCCATGCAACGGTCACCTCGAGGTAGGACTACTGTAATGCCCTCTACATGGGGCTGCCCCTGTGCTGAACCTGGAAACTGCAGCTAGTGCAGAACGTGGCAGCCAGACTGTTAATAAGACTCCCTAAGTGGGAAGATATGCAGCCTAGGCTACGGGAACTGCACTGGCTGCCAATTGTGTACCAGGTTCGTTACAAGGTGCTGGTTATCATTTTTAAAGCCCTATATGGCTGAGGACCTGCCTACCTTAGGGATCGTCTCTCCCCATATGTTCCCCAGAGAGTACGGAGATCTAGTTCGCAAAATCTGCTGACCATCCCTGGGCCGAAGGAGGCCAAATTGAAAGCTACAAGGGAGGGCCTTCTCAATTACAGCTCCCTACTGGTGGAATCAGCTACCAGAAGAGATACGGGCCTTGCGGAGCCTCAACCAGTTCCCCCGGGCCTGCAAGACCATCCTCTTCCAGTTGGCTTTTTAATGTGGAATTATTGTACCATCGCCATGAAAACTATGTTTTTTATATCAAGATCGTAGCAACAAATCAAATTGTGGTTTTAAATTGATAGTTTAATTGCTGTTTTAAATGTAAGTGTATATTTGTTATTGTTATGAAATTGGGATATTTTATTGAAATTGGGATATTTTATTGTTGTATTACTGTAACGTTGTATTTTATGCTATGTAAGCCGCCCTGAGCCTGCTTTGACGGGGAGGGCAGGATATAAATTAAAAATTATTATTATCATTATTATTATAACAAGTACCTGGTAGCGAATCCAGTATACCATTGGCAGCCAGGGCAGTTCTCGCAACCCCGGCTGCATGTGCTCCCATCTGGGGAGCCCCAATAACAGTCTGGCCGCCGCATTCCGCACTAGCTGTAGTTTCCGGATTCGAGACAAGGGCAGCCCCATGTAGAGGGCATTACAGTAGTCAAATCTCGAGGTGACCGTTGCATGGATCACAGTTGCCAGGTTGCCGCGCTCAAGGAAGGAAACCACCTAAGATGAAAAAAGGCAGATTTGGCAGTGGCTGCTATCTGGGCCTCCATTGTTAAGGCAGGCTCCAGTAGCACCCCCAGCTTCTGACCCTAGGCACTGCTGCCAGTGGCACACCATCAAAAGATGGAAAGGGAATTTCCATGCCTGGATTGCCGTGACTCAGGCAAAGGACCTCTAGCCCTGATTCATCAGGGGAAACTCAACTGGTAATTTCCACCCCTCCAATATCTCCCACATATTTTAAGTGTGCCACAGATAGAGGCTAAAAACAGAGCTACAGGAGAGACAGCAAAGTACACACTTCCAAGAGTGGCTGTTGGGTGTGGACCAAATGTGACCAATAGACACTCAACCTTTGACTCTGCCTTGCCTGACTTTTTGGAACCCTGATCTTTGGACTGAATGCGTTTCCCTTGCCTGATACTCTGAGTCTGCTACTTGACACAGGGGAAAGAGATGGCATCCTCTCATGGCCACAAGCATGACCCACCCCCTCTGATGGTGCCAAATACCTGACCAAGCAAGCACCCAACCCACCTGCAGCCCAATTGGGTCAGCTGCCACTTTCAGAGAGGGAAAAGGGCAGGCAGAGTAGCAAGCAGATAGGCACAGATTTATGCTCCCCCCAGGAGGAGAAGCAGGTCAGTTGGGAGGAGGTTTCAAACTTGGCGTGGAGAGCTTAGCATTGAAATCACCGTAAGTCACTTCCTGAGACTGGAACAAGTCCCCCAAAGTAGATTGAGTCCAGGAAGGCAGGCTGAAAAACAAAGATCACCACCCCGCCTCCCCCCACAAGGAGAAGCAGGTCATGTGTGGGGGGAGCTCAAATGGAGACCAGTGGTCAATAAAGTCAGTGGGCACTGCAGTAAAGACAAACATAAATCACCCCAAAACAAAAAGTAGCCCAGTGGGGTGGGGGTAAAATGGCAGAGAACTGTTGAAGCGCCCCCCCCCAAACCAAAATATTCAAAGATCAATCCCTCATCTTAGTGCAAAGTGGGGGGAGGGGTGAAATAAAATGAAAATAAAAAAGGGAAACCACCAATCCTGATAAACAAAAATGCTATCTGAAAGAGGAATTCAATCCCAATTTTTCCACTCTTTGCAGCAAACAAAAAACAAAAACCGAATTGCAACACAGAGGAACCCAGAGTAAAGCCAAGCTCCCCGAGTCAGTAATCTAGATAAACAATTCCCCACATGCCCAGCAGCAATGCTCTTCTGCAAGTATGCACTCTCTGTCCAAAATGACAATGCCAACAAACAGAACACATGCTCATCCTACACTGATATAGATCTGAGTCCCATTGCAATTTATGGGACCTCTGTTATTGGCAGGCAGCACTGCCTGTCAAGGTTTGGAGGGCCCCCCATTTTTTTTTTTGCCAGAGTTTCTGGGTGGGTTTCATTTTCCTAATAGCCCTAAACCACACCCAAAATCTCAGATTTCTTTAGCGACCACGTGAGTGCCAAAGATTACCTCTCTAGGCCCGATCCAGCCAGAAGTCAGCATGAATTTTGGCTCGTCACAGTGTTCATGCCCTTCCCTAGTGAAGAACACACACACATCTAATCCTGAGGCTCTTCACTGGGCGACCACCCCCACAAAAGAGTCCTGGAAGGTGGAACAGTCCTGGATGTTGATCCAGCTCAGTCAGAGCCTGTCAACTCACCAACATAACTTCACAGAAAGATGCTGAAGGCTTGGGGCATCTGAGCCAAAAAGGTTGCCTACCCTTACTGTGGTTCCTCAACATAGAGCGGTAGGCACTCTCAAAATTAAGAGACTCAACTTTTTCTCCTAGATTGCAGAATTTAGCTCTACTACTGAAAACATTAGAAAAGTATGGAAAAAACTACCAGTTTTCAAAAGCTACCAGTTAAAAACTACAATATATTATGGAAGTTTGAACAAC
Source organism: Heteronotia binoei (assembly GCF_032191835.1). NCBI lineage: Eukaryota > Metazoa > Chordata > Lepidosauria > Squamata > Gekkonidae > Heteronotia > Heteronotia binoei. The sequence continues at coordinate 35,037,781 of NC_083229.1, forward strand.
TGCCAATTCAGCTCATGCCCTATCTGCCAATTGCAGAGACATGGTTTTTCAGCAATGTTTGATAGTTTTGTTAATCTGTTTTTGAGTGTTCAACAGGTTATTTCACTGTATTCCTCACCACCAGACTGCCTCCTGGGGATCAAAGTCCAGGGCAGGCACGTCCTCAAGAGCCCCCTTTCATTGCTGTTCCCAAAAGGAGCCCCACAAAAGAGAAATAGGGGGTTTCACAGCATTCTTGTCCTTCTCTCTTCCAGTTCTTGGTCCATCAACTGGCTATCTGGATATGACCTGCCTCAGCCCTATACAAGGGCTGTGTCTGTGTGTATGTGTATGTGTGTGTGTGTGTGTGTGTGTGTATGTATGTGTATATATATATATATATATACACACACATACAGACACACACACACAAGGAAAGAATTCAATGAAATTGCTGAGCAGTTGTACTTCTTCACCCAAAGGGTGATTAACATGTGGAATTCACTGCCACATGAGGTGGTGGCAGCTACAAGCATAGCCAGCTTCAAGAAGGTATTAGATAAAAATATGGAGCAGAGGTCCATCAGCATGTTATTGGAACTGTCTGGGGCAGTGATGCTCTGTATTCTTGGTGCTTTGAGGGGGGGAATGGAAGTGCTTCTAGCCCCACTTGTGAACCTCCTGATGGCACCTGGGGTTTTCTTGGCCACTGTGTGACAGAGTATTTGACTGGATGGGCCACTGGCCTGATCCAACACGGCTTCTCTTATGTTCTTGAGAAGTCCTTATCCTGTAATCACAAAATTTCAATCACAAACATGGATGCAATCAAGTCCATCCAATATCCATAACCTTATAAAAGCTTAACTAGAGGCCAGAGGATTTAACTTGCCTCATAAAGCATGGAAGACAGCTAAAGCTTGTTGGTATTCTTTTAGCTGTCTTCCATGCTTTATGTGGCAAGTTAAATCCTCTGGCCTCTAGTTAAGCTTTTATAAGGTTATGGATATTGGATGGACTTGATTGCATCCATGTTTGTGATTGAAATTTTGTGATTACAGGATAAGGACTTCTCAAGAACATATGTTTGACTGGATGGGCCACTGTTGTATCAATAAACCATTGTATCAACTTGGTTATATATTTTATATTATTATGTGTGTAATCCTGCCATATGATAAATAATAATCCTGATGTGAATGGTTATACATTCTACCTGTGCTAATAAAATTTATAAAACAGCATTAAAGTATTCCCCAAAACCTAGGTTAAGTACAACAACACATAAATAGAGCCACTGTAATGCCATCCTACTTGAAAATTACAAAGCAAACTACAGTGCAATTTCACACAGGTTAAGAGACTCCACTCTGAAAGCTTGTCTCATGGTGATAAAATTAGAGGTGGAGAATTAAAGTGATTACACTCTAAAAATGACTTACTAGAAGTGACAGCATTTTTTTAACCTAAATATTTTTAAGCACTTAATTTGTTACTCCTATAAGTTATGTTCCTAACTGTAAAGTTATTTTATTGCACCAGTAAAAGAAATTAAGTACTTTTCACCAATGTTTTTAGATAAATCAGAAACATTGTATTCAATTCATATTTTATTTGCTTATATGTGCATTCCTTTATTTTCAGCTGAGCTGGAAAAGACTGCTTTCCTGAGCTGAAAAAGATTGCTTAATTATTAACACAGATACTTGCACTTGTAGCAAAGTTATCCCATGGGTTCTGATCCACAGATCTTGAAAGTAATTGATCTTGAAAGTAAAATATTAAAAAGTAAGAACTATGACTGTTGGAATATTATAAGGTGATTCAGAATACATCAAGAGAACAGAAGCAAATTTAATTCTACATAACCCATAAATATCTTATTGAAATATTGTTAGGTTTTCCTTTTACAGTTATAATTGTAGAGCTGAGTTAAGCAATCAGATGTTTATTTATTTGTTTATTTATTTCGATTTATATCCCGCCCTACCCCACCGAAGCGGGCTCAGGGCAGCTCACAACACAAAAATTCTAACAATAAAATTAAGAATTAAAAAACATTAATAATTTACACAATAAAAATAAACAACCATTTATCGATGTGCTGTCCCATAGTCTTCCTTAGAAGTATTTAGATGCCGGCCAGTTGTATGCCAACCGGAAGAGGACTGTCTTACAGGCCCTGCGGAATTGCCCAAGGTTCCGCAGGGCCCTCACCTCTTCCGGCAGCTGGTTCCACCAACAAGGGGCTGTGATCGAAAAAGCCCTGTCCCTAGTTGACTTCAGACAGGCCTCCTTTGGCCTGGGGATTGTAAGGAGATTTTGAGAACCCGATCTCAGCACTTTCTAGGGAACATATAGGGAGAGACGGTCCCTAAGGTAGGCAGGTCCTAGGCCATATAGGGCTTTAAAGGTAATGACCAGCACCTTGTACCGAACTTGGTATATTATTGGCAGCCAGTGCAGTCCCCGAAGCCCCGGCTGAATGTGCTCCCATCTAGGGAGCCCTAATAACAGCCGGGTGGCGGCGTTCTGCACTAACTGCAACTTCTGGGTTCAGCACAGGGGCAGCCCCATGTAGAGGGCATTACAGTAATCCAACCTTGAGGTGACCGTTGCATGGATCACTGTTGCCGGATCGTAATGTTCCAGGAAAGGAGCCAACTGCCTTGCGCGCCTGAGATGAAAAAATGCAGACTTGGCAGTGGTTGCTATTTGGGCCTCCATAGTTAGGGCAGGCTCCAATAATACCCCCAAGCTCCTGACCCTGTGTGCCGCTGTCAGGGGCACACCGTCAAAGGCTGGTAGGGGAATTTCCCCTCGCCGACCCAAGCAAAGGACCTCTGTCTTCGCTGGATTTAGTTTCAATCTACTCAGCCTGAGCCATCTAGCCACAGCTTGTAATGCCAGGTCCAGATTTTCTGGGACACCGCCAGGCCGGCCGTCCATGAGTAGGTAGAGCTGGGTGTCATCAGCGTACTGGTGGCAACCCAACCCATACCTCCGGGCAATCTGGGCAAGGGGCCGCACGTAGATGTTGAACAACATCAGGGAGAGCACTGCCCCCTGAGGCACCCCGCAATCAAGCGTGTGCCTCCGTGACAATTCACCCCCAATCACCACCCTTTGTCCCCGACTATCAAGGAAAGAGGAAAGCCATTGTAAGGCCAACCCCTGAATCCCCGCATCGGCAAGACGGCAGGTCAGTAACTGATGGTCGACCGTATCGAACGCTGCCAATAGGTCCAACAACATCAGTACCGCCGAGCCGCCTTGATCCAGATGCCACTGAAGATCATCCACCAGAGCAACCAGCACTGTCTCCATCCCATGAACCGGATGAAAGCCTGACTGATGTGGATCGAGAATGGAAGCATCCTCCAGGAAACTCTGTAACTGCAACGCCACTGCCCTCTCAATAAGTTTACCCAAAAAGGGTAAATTTGAGACCGGCCGGTAATGTGCCAATTCGGCCGGATCTGACGTTGTTGTTTTCAGGAGGGGGCGGTCCACCGCCTCTTTAGGAGGTGCTGGAAAATGCCCTCCCATCAGGGATCTGTTTATGATATCCCGTACAGGATACCTAAGCTCTGGAAGGTTTTAATAAGCCAGGAGGGGCAAGGGTCCAGATTACAAGTTGTAGGGTGTGCAGACAAGAGGATCCTGTCAACTTCCTCCAGACTGAGAGCATTGAAACCATTCAGAACACAATCTGAAGACAGGCACAGAGCCTCAGGTTCACATACTGTCTCCAATGTGGCGGGGAAGTTGCAACGGAGCGACGCGGCCTTATCTGTAAAAAAGTTCACAAAAGCCTCACACCAATCTTCAATTGATTAAAACTTGGTCTGCCCTGTGGCAGCGTTATAAAAGTCCGAATTGTGCCGGGCGCGAAATTGCAGACGCAATCTTAGCCGCAAAGTATGTTTTCTTTGCGGCTTTGACTGCCATCTCATAGGACTTCATAAATTCTCTATAAGATGTTCTAGTCAATTCGTCTCGAGTACGCCGCCATTGCCTCTCTAGTCGTCTGAGTCCTTGCTTTAACTGCTGCAACTCCTGGTTGTACCAAGGTGCCAGCTTTAGACGAGGGTGCAGAGGACACCTAGGTGCGATCTCATCAATGGTCCTGGAGAGTCTATCATTCCAAGACTAAACCAGGTCATCCAAGGAATTGCCAGAGGGCCAGGGATCCTGTAGAGCCATCTGGAACCATTCTGGGTCCATCTGGTCTGCGGGCGAGCTAAAATACGCTCACCGCCTAAACGGGCTTGGGGTGGAACATCCACACGAGCCTTGAGGGCGTAATGGTCCGACCATGGCACTGCTTCAGCAGTAATATCGTCAACTAAAATTCCCGCCGCGAAGATTTAGTCTAACATGTGCCCCGCCTGGTGAGTGGGCGTTGTAACCATTTGGGAGAGTCCTACCGTCGCCATGGATGACACCAGGTCCATTGCCTGACTGGAGGTCGCGTCATCGGCATAGACATTGAAGTCACCACGATCAAAAGCCTTGGGTACTCCAATGCCCAACATGCTACGGCCTGCATCAGGGACAGTAAGACGCCAGCTGGTGCGTTAGGCGGTCGGTACACCAGCCAGACCACCAACCCCTCCCCAACGTCCCACGCCAGACCGGCACATTCAATGCCCTTGATCTCCAGGGCCAGGAGAGCCCGGAAGGAGTAAACCTCTCGTATGAATAGAGCCACCCCTCCCCCCCACCCGCTAGTCCAGGACTGGTGAAAGACCGAGTATCCTGGAGAGGCCAAATGGGAGAGAGCTACGGTCACCCCATCGCGCACCCAGGTCTCGGTCACGCATGCCACATCCATATCCTGTTCAAGCAGGAACTCCCGAAGGGTAAAGGTCTTATTATTTATGGACCTGGCATTGCATAACACCAGTGACGGAGGCGAGTAATTTAACCTGGCCCCACTACCTGCTACCGTCATGATGAGACACAGGCTGGAAGGGGGTCGAGCACTGTCATGTCTCGGCCTCCTTCCTTTGCAATTCCACCTGTTCCCACTGTCGTACCTTCCCCTCCCCAGGAGTACTGGAATCCCCAGGCCAGTCATCTCCTGCTGGTGTCCACCAGAACCGGTGAAGTAGCTGAACCTACTCCCTCCTCAACCCTCTTCTCTCTAGCCAATCTATTAATAAAACTAACCTGCCAATATATCTAATAGTTATTTAATTAAAACCCCACCCCAAATCTACCCATTAAATCATTAGCGAAAAAATTACATATATAACATGAACATATGAAGCTGCCTTATACTGAATTAGACCCTTGGTCCATCAAAGTCAGTATTGTCTTCTCAGACTGGCAGCGGCTCTCCAGGGTCTCAAGCTGAGGTTTTTCACACCTATTTGCCTGGACCCTTTTTTGGAGATGCCGGGGATTGAACCTGGGACCTTCTGCTTCCCAAGCAGATGCTCTACCACTGAGCCACCGTCCCTCCCCTAATTAATTGACTCTATAGGCTCCTTAATTATAAAACCCTCCCAATCAATTCTCTTCCCCAATTAATTTGCCACAGATATCATTTCCTCAATTTAGCTAATTAATAAACCAATAATCTAATTTAAATAACCAATAAATTAACATCCACAATCCAATTCTATTAAAATTGGCATTTAAATCCACTAGAGATAAAAGGGATTAAAAGGGGGGGGGGATTTAAACAAGGCTGAATAAAAATGCTGTACTTTAAAGTGTCAATGCCTGTAAAGTGCGCTTATTCTTGGGCGTGCCAATATCCATAGAGAGCAACGTTCTTAGTCTTGGGGCGATAGCCGTAAGGTACAAGTGTTCCTGTGCCAGGGAAGTGGTCATACCCAGGGGTACAATATGCTGTCATACTGTCTGACGAACCTGGAGCAACCCACCGCACAACCTAGGGGACCCAGGGGGGTGCCAGCCTCCCTGTGCCCCTCCAGTCGCACAGCCAATGCCCTCAGGAGCCCAGAGAATCCCAGGCGTCATATATGCCTGCAGATGTCTCAGCCCCACCAGGCAATCTTCCGGCCTTCTCACACCACTCGTCGCTGGTCTTTCTAGCCTGCTCCAGCTCCCCACAACGGTCATCCCCACAACCTCGCCAGTCACAACAACATGGGGGGGGGGATTAGGAGAGAGAGAGAGAGGCAGCCATCCCATCGGTAGCCTCAGCCATCTTGGTACTTTGCCTCGTCACCTCTCCCCACACTCGACCGTCGCCGCTCCCACCAGCTCAGCCGGTACTGCCGCCACCTCAGGCCTCCCGCTGGCATCCTCTGGATTCTCAGTCCCAGTTCTTACACTCCGCAAAAGCTCTTCTCGACTCTTAGCTCTCGCTCAGCTCCCCGATCTTCGGCCACATCCGATACCCGACCTACGACTGGCCCGCACTCCCAACGCAAGCACGGCTTGTAGCACGGCTAGTAACAAACCACGCCGTCCTCTGCCATCCTCCACTCCAACCCAGGTACAGCTGGTAAATGCTTACTTTTTTCCGAGGGGAAGACGGGGAGAAAAGATTCTAAATCGCCACTCGCCTCCCCCAACAGCATATCATTCAGCATAGGTAGCTAAAGGAAGTATAATATATCATGTACGGCGGTAAAAAGCTGTTATTCGAGGAGCACTAGCACTAAAGCTCCTCGACCGTCGCCATCTTTAACCTGTACTGTGTACAGATGTGTACTGAAGGTCAATAAAATGTTCATCAGTAGGCAGAAAGTCATAGATAACTTGAATTTCTAAAACCATAATTGATAAAACGCATATTTACTTCATTTATAGCCTGCCTTTTCTCACAGTGGGGACCCAAAGCAACTAATATTATTCTCCTTTCCTCCATTTTATCTTTACAACAACCCTGTAAGGTAGGTTAGGCTGAGACTGTGTGACTGGCCCAAAGTCACCAAATAAGCTTCCATGGCAGAGTGCGGATTCAAACTCGGGTCTCCCAATCCTAGTACAATGCTCTAACCACTATTATGAATCTATGATGGCTCTCCTGTATATCATTTTCATTAACAGTTGTGCTACACTTGTTGAATATGCTGGAATTTATACAATATTTTATACCTTTATTCTTATTTCCAACTATCATAAAAACATAAGAGAACATAAGAGAAGCCATGCTGGATCAGGCCAATGGCCCATCCAGTCCAACACTCTGTGTCACACAGTGGCCAAAAAAATGTATATATATGTTTGTGTATAAATGTACACAAACACACATATATATATACACACTGTGGCTAATAGCCACTGATGGACCTCTGCTCCATATTTTTATCTAACCCCCTCTTGAAGCTGGCTATGCTTGTAGCCCCCACCACCTCCTGTGGCAGTGAATTCCACATGTTAATCACCCTTTGGTTGAAGAAGTACTTCCTTTTATCTGTTTTAACCTGACTGCTCAGCAATTTCATCCAATGCCCACGAGTTCTTGTATTGTGAGAAAGGGAGAAAAGTACTTCTTTCTCTGCTTTCTCCATCCCATGCATTATCTTGTAAACCTCTATCATGTCACCCTGCAGTTGACGTTTCTCCAAGCTAAACAGCCCCAAGCGTTTTAACCTTTCTTCATAGGGAACATGTTCCAACCCTTTAATCATTCTAGTTGCCCTTTTCTGGACTTTTTCCAGTGCTATAATATCCTTTTTGAGGTGCGGTGACCAGAATTGTACACAGTATTCCAAATGAGACCGCACCATCGATTTATACAGGGGCATTATGATACTGGCTGATTTGTTTTCAGTTCCCTTCCTAATAATTCCCAGCATGGTGTTGGCCTTTTTTATTGCAATCGCACACTGTCTTGACATTTTCAGTGAGTTATCTACCACGACCCCAAGATCTCTCTCTTGGTCAATCTCTGCCAGTTCACACCCCATCAACTTGTATTAGCAGCTGGGATTCTTGGCCCCAATGTGCATTACTTTGCACTTGGCCACTTTGAACCTCATCTGCCATGTTGACGCCCACTCACCCAGCCTCAACAAATCCCTTTGGAGTGCCTCACAATCCTTTCTGGTTCTCACCACCCTGAACAATTTAGTATCATCTGCAAACCTGGCCACTTCACTGCTCACTCCCAACTCCAAATAATTTATGAACAAGTTAAAGAGCATGGGACCCAGTACTGAGCCCTGCGGCACCCCACAGCTTACTGTCCTCCACTGCGAAGACTGCCCATTTATACTCACTCTCTGCTTCCTATTAATTAGCCAGTTTTTGATCCACAAGAGGACCTGTCCTTTTACTCCAAGACTTTTGAGCTTTCTGAGGAGCATTTGATGAGGAACTTTATCAAAAGCTTTCTGGAAGTCAAGGTAAACAACATTTATTGTGTCTCCTTTGTCCACATGTTTGTTTACCCCCTCAAAGAAATGTAACAGGTTAGTGAGGCAAGATCTTCCCTTACAGAACCCATGCTGAGTCTTCCTCAATACCCATGTTCAGCAATGTGCCTACTCATTCTGTCCTTGATAATGGTTTCTCCCAACTTTCCCGGTATTGAAGTCAGACTGACTGGCCTGTAATTTCCCGGATCTCCTCTGGAACCCTTTTTAAATATGGGGGTGACAATTCCTACCTTCCAGTCCTTAGGAACGGAGGCAGATATCAATGAAAGATTACATATTTTTGTCAGAAGATCCACAGGTTCAACTTTGAGTTTTTTCAGAACTCTTGGATGTATGCCATCCGGACCTGGTGACTTCTTAGTTTTTAATTCGTCTATCAGTTGTAGGACCTTCTCTCTTGTCACCTCAATCTGATTCAAGACACAAATGTCATACACACAGAGAGAGAGAGAGAGAGAGAGAGAGAGAGAGAGAGACTGCTATATCCTCTATTACTTGTTCTTCTGTTTTCCCAATAGAGTTTACTGGAAAACAAACTTTTAAAAACATTAACGTTTACTGAAAAACAACCAGCAGGTCATATTGCTTGCAAGTAGCATACCTATTTGCCATCTGAGAAGACTGATGCTTAGTTCACATTAGAGCCAGGATTTTCAAACTACAAATTCTGAAATTAACCAACACAACACATATGCTCACATGAACATATGAAGCTGCCTTATACTGAATCAGACCCTTGGTCCATCAAAGTGAGTAGAAAATACTGACTTTGATGGACCAAGGGACTGATTCAGTATAAGCAGCTTCATATGTTCATAAGATAGGGCAGGGGTGGCCAAACTTGCTTAACATAGAAGCCAGATAGAATGAATCTCAAATCTTTGAGAGCCACAAGGCAGGCAGGCAGGAAAATAGATGGGGAGGTAGAAATAAAGCAACTTTAACTTTAAATGCATTTGACAGGCCGACAGCTGGTTAGCTTGGAGAAGTGATTTAAAGAGAGAAATGCCTTTTCCAAGCTGCCAAATGGAACAGTGGGGGCTTCAAGAGCCACACAATATGCATGATAGACTGACATGTGGCTCCCAAAGCAGTTTGGCCACCTGTGAGATGGCCAAACTGCCAAAGTTCATAGAATCATCATTGCTGTAAGATGAACATCTAGCCTCTTTTTAAAAACCTTCGAAGAATGACAGCTCACCACCACCATCACCCCCACCTGACAAGAAAAACTTCACTTGGGGAACATATTGGTGCAATTAATTCCTATTACCAAGAGCCACAAGAATTATTACAAGTTGCTATTCCATTATGGTTCGTGGGAGAAAAATTCCATAATGCTGTAAGGGCAAACATTTACATAACAGACTAACAAGTAATTCCTATTGATCTTACTGCTAGTGGTTCTTTTATCGGAGTAAGCACACTCATTAATGGTTTCAATGCAGCCTAAAACAGTCTTCTATATATCCCTTTCTAAATACCTCAGCCAACATTTGATTCCCTCTCAATTCTTTAGTGCTGGGGTGTCGAACTCATTTGTTACGAGAGCCAGATCTGACATAAATAGGCCATGTGTGTCATAAAATGTAATGCTGTTTAGCAGAGATATTCCACTGGAGCCCCACATTATAGGCTTCCCAACCCTCCCGCCCTGGCGGGGGACCCCAGAATTTCCAGCCTCTTCCCTCGCTCCCCAAAAAAATGGAAGCGGGGGAGGGGGGGAAACGGCTGCCGCCTCTTCTCCGCTTCACCGTAGCTGCTCCTCTGAGATGGGCTCAGGCTGAGCCCATCTCGGAGGAGCAGCTACAGTGAAGCGGAGAAGAGCCTCCTCCCCCCACATGCACTTGGCAGGCGCATCCACTCCCTCCCTTCCCAGCCGCACTGGCAACGCCAGTCATAGGCTGGGGGCCGTGCTTTGCCCTCCCAGAAGGAGGGAGGCTGACACCAGCTTCCCGGCCATCCGGGAGTTGTAGGAGGGGGAAAGAAGTCGGGGCTATAAAGCCCTGGCTCCTGCCCATGCAGCGGAGTTCTCTTGTGGCTCTCGGCAGGGAGAGCCACGTCATCGTGATGGACAGAACTCCCTTTGGAGTTCAGTTGTGCTTGTCACACCCTTGCTCCTAGCTCCACCCCAGTGTCTCCTGGCTCCACCCCCAAAGTCCCTAGATATTTCTGGAATTGGACTTGGCAACCCTAACACATTAGGAGGAGTGTTAAAACTATTATTTCTCTGCAAAACTGGAGTTCCTTGGGTTTGTAGAACTCTATATTTTAACTGTGGTTGATCCCAAACCTTTCCCCCACACACACCCTTAAAAGATTCCTAGCTAAAATGGAAAGATGCAGGGGGTGGAGGGGGAGAGAGAAGAGCCCCACTCGTGGGATGGAAGAAGAAGAAGAAATTGGATTTATATCCCACCCTCCACTCCGAATCTCAGAGCGACTCACAATCTCCTTTATCTAACTCTCCCACAACAGACACCCTGTGAGGTGGGTGAGCCTGAGAGGACTCTCACAGCAGCTGCCCTTTCAAGGACAACCTCTGCCAAAGTTATGGCTGACCCAAGGCCATTCCAGCAGGTGCAAGTGGAGGAGTGAGGAATCAAATCCGTTCTCCCAGATAAGAGTCCGCACACTTAACCACTACACCAAACTGGCTCTCTCCGATTCTGGCCCACAGGCCATTAGGTTTGACACCCCTGCCTTAGTGCATGAGAGGAAAACGATTGTAGATAAATAGGTACATTTTATATTAAATGTAAAGACACTTTTTGAGTGTATCAGGCACAGGGTTGCCATATCGGTCAGATCAGTGGGTGGGATATGGGGCTTACTTTTCCCAGAGAAACAAGAGAAGTAGGAAATAAATGTGATGTGCTTATGTCTCCAGGAGTTGACATAGGTAAGTCAGTGGTGGAGGAAGGGGAGAGATATTCTGGTTTTGGGGCAAAACTATGATGTGAAGCTAAGTCTACCATAGAGTTTTGCTCAAAAACCTAGTGTCACTCCCAGGACTTTTTTTGGTAGCAGGAACTCCTTTGCATATTAGGCCACACACGCCTGATTTAGCCAATCCTCCATGAGTTTACAGGGCACTTAGTACAGGACCTATTGTAAGCTCCAGAAGGATTGGCTACCTCAGGGGTGTGACCTAATATGCAAAGTTGTTCCTGCTACAAAAAAAGCCCCGCGTCACCCCTGACATCACCAACGTGCCTGCATTACTTCCCAGTTATGTAGGCACATCACATTTATTTCTTGCTTATTGCTTGTTGGAGGTAATTCCTGCTGTGGAGAGGAGCGCCCTGTGACCATCCCCCCGCTTTCTGATAGCTCTGAAACAGGGGGGTGGGCTCCAAACCAGGGGATCCCCACCCTCAACTGGGAATTGGCAACCCTAATCAGGCTAAGAATAAGGCTTGACAGATATAAACAGAGATAGTTAGATAATTGATTTTGTCTGTGTGTGTGTGATTTTTTTTTTGTCTATGTACCACTGTAGCAGAGTCAGCTAAAGTTGTGTTTTAATCAAAGGGCAGCTCAGGTAAACCCAGCAGTTTTTCTTCAGCCTTCCCCATTTCCCAGCTTTCTCTACCATGTCCACATTACATATTGCTGGGTTTACCTTTAGTCTACAGTACAGGATATACCATGCTTCAGTCTGCTGTCTCCTCCTGCTGCCCCTTCCCTTCTTCCAGCTGCCATTCCAGGCCTATGTTCTATCTCTCTGTCTCTTTCTCTCTCTCTCAACTATGCTGTGTCCAATAGCAATGGCATAGTTTCTACCCACCCAACCCTGTCTATCCATCTATCTGCTGCTACAGTCTGCCTCCCAATGCTTCAAAAGTTATTTGCTTTCTTTCCAGAATTCAGCTGACCTCTGCTCCATTCCTCCAAACCCAATGATGCCCTAGTGACATTTGTCCTCAAAAGCATCTTATTGGCTGGGTACAGATGGGCAGCTTCAGGTGCACTGGAGGCACAAAGAATGATCAGACCCTCCTGCACAAGGCACCTGTATCTCACATGAGGAGCACTTCAGTGCAGTCAGATGGTTGTTGTGCACCATCCCTTTAGCGTGTTTGAGTTTGTTTTGTTCCTTACATTTTTAGTGGCCATGCTCCAAGGGCAGTTTTGTTTTGTTTTTTTTAAAAAGTATACTGGTGAGTAGCTAGAGTGGACTGGCAGGTTCACACCACCAATCTGCCTTGCTTGTGCTCCCCAGAAGCCTGGAAATGCAGATGGCATGCAGCAAAAGAATTTGCTACCACTTTGTAAGTGGTATCTTTTTGAGCTGCCTCAGAGCCACCAGAGGACCGAGTGAGTACTGGAGTCAGACAGATGTGTATGTTTGAACTTGATATTTTAATCTGTCTGTGAGCCACCCCTGAGTCGGCTTAAACTGCCCTTCTGGACCCAGCCATTGTTAACAACCCTGCTCAGGTCTTGCAAACTGAGGCAAGAGGAGGAAGAAGGAGCCTCTGTTTCAGAGATCAGGAATTACACAGCTCTCAATATCCAGGGCCAATGTCAGAAGGAAAGGCTTGGAGACCATACACTGTACTGTACTCAACCTCCAAGGCTAGTATGAGGGTAGAAAGAGAAGCCTTAGTGATCAGAAACTGTGGACTTTTTGATCACTGACACCAATGTGTGTAGGGGGGGGATTAGGGAAGCCACAAGCCAAAACACATTCCCACGTGTAAATAACAAAAAGAAAAAGGTATTATCAATCCAATTATCTTGCAGCCAGTGGAATTTGTACACATACATAGAATCTTTGTCTCATTAAAGTATAGCCATTTTTTTCCTAGTGAGGAGGATTACATTTGCAATACTGTTCACAATAATTCTCCATGGATATTCCTTTATAGAGAAAAAAAACCCACCATTTTCTACACAGAAGCTCCTTCCTATGTAGTTCAGCCTAACTGCACAAACTACCCTCACCAAACAGCCTGTAGTTTCAGTTTTTAGACAGAAACCAGCAGTATCAACAGAATAGATTCTATCATGTTTTTTCTCACGCTGTTTGGTGCTAGGATGGTGTTTTTTCCACCTTCCAGCTTGTCAGATGTATGATTGCATGCACTCGAAACACTGTGCAGTGAATAAGTCTATGTCACAATTTCATTTAGCCAATCAATCCGGCGATGATCAAATTTGGGGGTGCTGTTACTGAAGCAGGTGAAGGCTCTTGAGAAGGAAGGCAATGCAAAAAAAAGAAAAAAAATGTTTGCAAGAGCAGAAAAATCTGAAGATTGCCAAAACTGTTTGCAAATAAAGAAGAGAATAGGTTTAACACAATTCTAATGGATAGTTTTCTTCTTAGTATCTCATATTTCAAAACTGCTTCACTGTCCAAGAGTTTCAATTTAACTTTAATTTTACAGAAATCTGATCTAAAACAATCCCAAAAGTGGTCCTATTTATTAGCCTTTATAAACGAGAGGAGAGAATGAGGATAAACAATCAACATCCTCTGCATGTAAATGCCAGGACTCACCAAAAACTTTATGTCAAATATTTATTACTGTAGACAATGAGGTGAACATACCTGGATTGGAGCTCAAACTGAGGGGAAAAATTTAACATGTGTAGTATGTGTGTTTGCATGTGAGGCAGGATAAAATGAAGGTACTGATCAACAATTTAGTTATCTCTTTATCCCTTGCCCCTTGCACAGAAATTAAGATTTAAACCTATCACAAACAAGTGTGTCAGTAGCCACCAAAGCTAATTTTAATATCAACCCAAGAAAGCTGCATACAATAAAACCCAGTCGTACCGACAAGTTCTTTCCATCTTTCCCTCCCCCACAACTTGTACCTTGAATACAGCTGGAACTTCTATAGATCAGAGGACACTGTCAGTATTGGCTGACCAATCTCTGAGGGTTTTTCTTCCCCCTCTCTTCAAGATACTTCATGTTAACAGCTTGAGGGGGTTCAATCAGCACTGCTTTGATCTCGGCTGGAACTATAATTATTTAACATTGTTACAAGGATTTCTATAATCCATCCTACCATTAAATCCCTTTTACACCCTCATCTTCTGAAGCCTAATCTGCATCTGTACACTCAGTTTGTCTCTTCAGCTAGTTTCATCAGGCTTCAGCATTCTCCAACACCCAGACTGATGGCTCCTTTTTTAATGAAATAATTTTCTTTCAAATTGAAAACAGCAAAAAAAGGAGGTCCTGTGCATTTGCTACCTTTTGATGAGATAACTATATATCATCCATCTCTACTGTGGTCTGCTCCAAACCTTCTTCCATCAAATTCATTTCAGCATTTGTGTTATTATTAAACAATAAACACTGTGCGTTAGCATTACTGTTTTGAGCTCTTACACCCCATGTGCACACATTTACGCTAGCATGTACTGTAACACCATATGGCAAGGCATGCTGTGCTTCTTGGAAAATACAGGCAGCTAAGCAAAAATACACCACTGGTAATGTTAGCAATCAATTTTCATAAAAGTTCTTAGCATGCATTAATACTGAAAGTGAAATATATATATACAAAATAGAATAGTCTCAAGAAAAACTGGATCCTTTCAATCTATGTAATTAACAAGCTAAAGAGAATTAAAGGTAAGATAACCAGAATACAGAAATAAAGGACAGCCTCGAACACTGGGAGAGGGGAAAATATGAATAATCTGACAATTGAGGGCAGTGTGATCAGCCACTCAGAATCATAAACATTTAAGGAAATTAGTTGCCTTGTTGACTTCTGTTGGTATATGCACATGTTTAAAAGATTTTTATCCAAGCTAGTGCTTGAAAAAGCAAGACAGGTTGCTCTGTTCAAAACTCTGTTTGTGATTAAACAGAAATAACTCAGCAGAAACCTCTGAATCTAAATGCACATCTGCCAGGCTTATTTGTGTGTTTGACATTTTTACCACCCTGACGTATGCTCACAGACAGGTGTTTCAGAATCAAGAGATTTTGACTGGCACAACCTCAACTATTTCTAACAGTTCAGACTCAAGTTCAAAATTCTTTCTATTCCTGCGAATAGTGTTGTTGCTATTGATATTGTTAATACTACATGTAATGCCTTTATTCAACGATATCCTACCAAAATAAATTAGGTGAGGATGTTAGGATATTACATTTATCTCAGTAATTCAATATCATACGCTTTATTTAATGCAATGGTTATAGAGCAATATTCTGACCACCAATGAACAAAATAAAGTCATATTTCACAGTTGTGATGTCATCAAAGGGCTATATTTCATGGCTATAACGCCTCTGAAAATATGTACAGTATATAAAATGATATCCGTAAGGAGCCACTTTTCCAAGTCTGCCTGAGGTCCAGCAAGGTGGACCTCCTCAAATTCCATTTAATATACATTAAGATTTGAATATCAAGGAAGCCTAAATAGCCTGAGGATGAAAAAAGCATTTTGAGACTCATATGCTATAGCATATTTTCTGTATTATGTACATTTTTCTATGTTAACATCAGTACTTTCCTCCAATAGCTCAGCACGGCCTTCCATTCGCATATTTGAACCTTCTTCTTTTAATTCAACTTACTTGTATTCTTTTAGAGATGCAATTCATAGAACAGACAAATTCTCAGCTTCTTGAAGCCCCAAATTTTGCAAATGGCATTTCATTGTTTCTGTCACTCAGCCTCACTTGAATATCACCCTTCAGCTATACATATTGCTAAAAAAAATCAGTCCATTTCTCCTAATAGGAAAACTGATAGGATTATTTCATGATAAATTAATTTTCCCATGTAATTGTAATTATGACTACTAATTAACGAATGACTCCAGTTTTACAATTTTACTTACTAGGTCAGCATTTTTCTTTACAATATGCATCATCTCATTCTTTAGATAAGTGATATGATACATCTAGGCTCTGGAGAAATAACGGCACAACTTCACTCTTAGGTTTAGATGCTGGAAAGGAGCGTGATTCGCTTTGACCAATAATTATTTACTGCATTTTAAATATGAAGCAAAAATCAGAGTAAACATGCCTTGGCATAGCTGAACACCTAAATGTCACTCTTTCCTAAAAAGAGAGATTTTACATGTTCTACACTTCAACATAAACACATTGACATTTCTGGATCTGACACTGCTCAGGCAAAAAGTTGGGGGGGGGGGACCCAGATGCCACTAAAAACTTATTGCCTGTGTTAATTCTAACATCATTGATCACATGTATGGAAAGAATAATTTAATACAGGCAGTTCAAGAGATGTCCATCTTTAATCAGGGAAAACTGGAAATAGGCATTAAAAGACTGGAAGATTAGAATCCAAAATTTCTGTTGAATTGTTGTCTTTAGCAAACACTACCTGGCACCTTGATAGCATTTAATGAAATACTGATAATATAAGCCAGAAGAAAATCCATGTGAATAATAATAAAAATAATAACAACAACAATAATATCCACCCTTCTCCAAAAATAATTTAGCCCTTTAGAAAAGGAATGGGAAGGTGTCGATTGAAACCTTCTCCAGCATAATTACAATTGTCCATAAAACGTATGTTTTGCCAATTCCACTTAACAAGAAAAAAATTAAAATCAGACAGCAAAAACAAAGACAATAAACAAAGACCATCCATTATGCCAAACCTCAAAACTCTCTCTCTTCTCCTAGTACAACCTGAAGTGAAAATTTCAACTGGAACATGAGGTTCAATTTACCAATTGAACTTCTTCAAATGCTACAAAGAAATAAGAAAAACAGAGTCAAAGACAACCTATTTCCTTCTGCTGTAGCATC
Organism: Heteronotia binoei; assembly: GCF_032191835.1. Classification (NCBI taxonomy): domain Eukaryota; kingdom Metazoa; phylum Chordata; class Lepidosauria; order Squamata; family Gekkonidae; genus Heteronotia; species Heteronotia binoei. Next base: position 35,054,899 of record NC_083229.1, read on the forward strand.
CAAAATAAGGTCTTCCCAAGTTATATTTATCTGGGAACTGTTTTTCCACCTTTCTCCCAGCAGGTACTACAGTAACTTCTAATCATTATGTAGGAAGTTCATAAGTCCTGCTACTGACATTATAAAAAAGGGAGGGAAAGGAACATGGAAGTCCCATGTCTGCTTTCCCATATTCTTTGTAATGGTTAAACTATCTTTCATGGAAAGACAATAATCATTATTTTCCTTTTGGCTGACACTGGCATTTATTTTCTGGCCACTGAAGTGGGAAATTAAATACTGATTTGAATACTAAAAACAGAAAAGCACTCAGAGCCATCATGTTCTGGGCCTTGAAAGTGACTGTAATGTAAGCTAGAGGGTCAAAGGATATTAATATGAAAAGAGCAAGACAAAGGGAAAAGATCAGAAGAAAATGGAAGATGCTTAAGTTAAAAATGGGATAACTAAATGGACTGCAGAAAAGATGTAAGGATGCAAGACTGAGTGTGGTAAGAAAGGGGATCAAGTGAGAGTTCTGTGAAGGGAAAATTACCCATGACCAGCAGTGTTGGAACTAGCAGTTTAAAACACAGGACTGGGCAAAAAAGGAGCAGAGGTAAAAGATGCAAAGGTATCTAAGTGTACAGAATATGAAATGGACTAGGTGTACATGCAGAGAAATTTAAGTAATCAGATGCCTGGATGGTGTTACAGGTATTGCATGAATTGTTGCCAGAGGCAGAAATATACAGCACCAGCTCTATAATTTTAATTAAAATTCAGGTTGGTAACCACTGCAACAGCAAACACAAAACAGTTATGTATAATGAAGTGTGTTGGCCCTGTTGAGTATTTGGATGGGAGACCTCCAAGGAATACCATGGTTGTGACGCAGAGAAAAGCAATGGCAAACCACCTCTGACTGTCTCTTGCCTTGAAATCCCATGGGGTTGCCATAAGTCAGCTGTTTCTTGACAGCACTTTCCATGATATTGAAGTATAAGTCTATTAGACTGATTCAGGGCTTTTTTTTTAGCAGGAACTCCTATGCATATTAGGCCACACACCCCTGATGTAGCCAATCCTCCTGAAGCTTACAATAGGACCTGTAAGAAGAGCCCTGTAAGCTCTTGGAGGATTGGCTACATCAGGGGTGTGTGGCCTAATATGCAAAGGAGTTCCTGCTACAAAAAAAACCCCTGGACTGATTAACATGTGCAAACTGACCAAGTTCTTCCCATTCCAGAAATTCAGAATAGTGAAAATATTAGGCATCTATATCTCATGCTCAGTTTTTCACACAAGTAAAAAAGCTCCCGCACCACACAGGAAAAGTCAGTAGCCCCTAAAATTACATGCTGCTTGCGCACATTTACTGGGTCATCTTGCCTCTAGTAAGTTATATGCTATGGTAATGTAAGATATGTTGATAGCTGTACTGAAAAAAGCAACAAAATATCTTATTTCAGTCACTAGTTAGACTATGCCATCCCCTCTGATATAACTAGAAAAGGAAGAAAAACTGAAGTAAAAAAGGGAATCTCATTTAAAACAACAAAAAAAGGTTGTGTAAAAACATCAGCTGAAATACTATTTCATTTTAGAAAAAATCTGTATTCTCCAAGCTCACTCTTTGTTCATATAAACTTGTTGGAGTATAGTTTTCCTCATAAATGACTCCATGTTGGGCATACTTGTTCAGTATATTAACACCCCCCGTCCTTCAACGACTCAAGAAAAAATAGTTGCTATGCAGGAATAATCTTGGCAGAATTAATGAGAAAAACACAACAAAGAGCAAAATGGTTGTGGACCAATTACATGCCCCTTTTGATTCTCAACCCATCTGCTTCCAGAAGCTGACATTGTTTCGTAGTCCTATGCAATTACCAGAGTATGTGATTGCCTTTATGACCAAAATACAGTGGAGACAGCTGAAAAGTGCAAAGCTTCCTGCCAGATTCTGTGGGTCCCTTGGTGCATGAAACTACAAGAAACAGTGTATTGTAATGCAGATGTCTGTTGATTCCCAATAGAATTTCAAACTCTAAGTCCTTCACTGCACAGCCTACAGGAAGTTGAACTTCTAAATGTCTTCACTATATTATGTACCATGTCCAAAAATCAGCTTCCCCCCCCCACCCGACAGCTTGTTCAGTGCGCTTCTGTACTTACATTGTATTGCCACACTTATATTTATGAGCCTGATGAGCCAGCAAACTAACCAAGACAGACTGTGACTATTTATTTATACTTGGGGGCAGGAGCAGAGGCTAAGCACAGGAAATCCAGTGTCCTCTTTCTTTGTAACCAGACACTCTGCACTCTGACTTCAGCCCATGCTAGTCTCCTAAGACTTGCATGGCGGATGGCAACAGCAGTGGGGCATTTGTGTGCACAGAGGTACTCTCTACACCACCAGAAGTGGGATTTTGCAATGGATCTTCCTCAGAGCTACAGCTATTTTATGTATTCATCTCTCTAGCATCGAACCAGGGCAATAGAGAATTCTCATATCCTAGAGGTGCCTGTTCAGGCTTTTTACATTATCAGTTTTATGTGGCTTCAAGATGCAAGTAACTTGGTTTTTTTTAAAAAAAATGTGTTCTTATATTATAGGTTGTTTTTTCCCCCCTGCAACAGGGGAAACCCAGTTTTTGTCTTGTGCCTGAATAATCAGCTATCCATGATAAACGGACTCATACATACTTGTTATTACAAGGTGAGAAGGGACAAGATGAGTAGCAACTCAGGACGGAACTAATGGTCAAGCTTCCAGGGAAGGAAAGGTATTGTAAATAAACAAATTCCTCTGTAAAATAAATATCCACACACAACCTTATTTAAAAAAACCCTCCAACATATCTACTTTAGAAGTCTTCTTCTGGATAACACCAAAACAGCAAAAACTAGTACCATAAGCATGTAAGCCACCAATAATTCCAGGATTCTAGAATCAAGTAATTAACATTTTACAACAATATCCGTTTGATGGCAAAGCAAGGATAAGCCAATGAGAATGTAAAATACAGTTTCATATGTCATGAAAGGAAGGAAAATTGAAGGAAATATAGAAGGGCTTTACAATATCATATCAAATACCATACTTTACAAATACTTTACAATACCTTATCAAAAAGTTGTCCCCTCTGAGGCTACTTAAATCCAGACATGGGAGTGGTGAACAGACAAGACAGTTCTTTTATTAAAAAAAAAAAAACCTGAAAAATGTCTCAGGTTTGCAGAAAAACCTGAAATCCAGAAGAATAAATAAATTGGTGAGTTAAACCCAATATAATAAAGGCAGTGTTTGAAAATTCAACAAACAGATGCCATCAGTGGCTAGGCTACTGTTAGGTAACCACAACAGCTGGCCAGCATTCCAGCATTGGTTTCTGTCAGTAAAAGGCGGGAGGGCAGGGAGATATCTGGGGCTGTTTTGGATTTTGATGGAGGACTAATTAGGGCCAGGTCTAGCAGCAACCATGGTGTAACTTGATGCCATCAGAATGCATGTTCAACTAGGCCTGGCTCCTTGCAACTGTTCAACAGCAGCATGCCATGTAAGCAAGTGCAGTAAAGGATTAGAGTTTCAGACTGGGACCTTTACTCCTTTTTCTGCTTTGGAAATTACCTTAGGCCAATTATACTTTTTCAGCCTAACCTACCATACAAGATTGCTCTGAGGATAAAATGGAAGAGAATAATATAAATTGCACTGGGTCACCATTGTCAAGAAAGGCAGGATAGAAATGTAAGTAAATAAGATGGGTGGCAGACAAAAGATAAATTAATGGGTGGATATAAGGGAAAGAAGCAGGGAATTGTGAGAATATGAGGTAATATGAAAGGTGAGGATATGAGAATGAGGAAAAGGGAAATAATGTGCAAAGGTGTCAGGGAATTCTGGATCCTAGTAGGGTGCTCCCATGAAGTCCCCCACCACAAATGGGCCCAGCTCAGCAGGCACCACACAACTGAGCCATCATTTTCCTGGGGAAAGGCTGCCAGGAGGGAGGGAAGGAAGGCTAAAGCTTGGGAGGGGCAACAGTGTGAGGCCTTCTAGTGTCCTGGCCCCACTGATGGACCTCCTGATGGCACCTGGGGTTTTTTGGTCACTGTGTAACACAGAGTGTTGGACTGGATGGGCCATTGGCCTGATCCCACATGGCTTCTCTTATATTCTTATGTCAGGTCAGATAAAGCAGGTCAGCTAAAGGTAGATTAACTGCTGGGTAGAAAGAACAGACATGAGCAGGAAAAGGGAACAGCATACAGACCAATGGTTTATGGCAGTTTCCTATCTTCATGTGTGTTCATGACTGGAAGACTACACATGCCAGTGTCTACTGTATTGACAAACTAGTTCTGCATCTGTTAGGTTGTAAGCAGATAAACAAATGAGATACTGACTAGAATCACAGAATCACAGAGTTGGAAGGGGCCATACAAGCCATCTAGTCAAATCCCCTGCTCAATGCAGGATCAGCCTAGAACATTCCTAACAACAAATGTTTGTCCAGACACTGCTTTAAAGACTGCCAGTGAGGAAGAGCTCACCACCTCCCTCAGCAGCTGATTCCACGGTTGAACAACTCTTACTGTAAAAAAGTGTTTCCAGTGGGAAGCTGGTACCTTCCCACCCTTAATTTAAACACATTATTGCAGCTCCTATGCTCTGCTGCCAACAGCTCCCTCCCTCCTCGAAGTGACAGCCCTTCAAATACTTAGAGAGAGCAATCATGTTCTCCCTCAACCTCCTCTTCTTCAGACTAAACATTCTTCTCCAGACTGAACATTAGGCACTAAAGACCCATTCAATAATTATTAACCAGCAACCATGACCATTCTAAGGCATGGCATGAATCTAAAGAACCATATCACTAAGCCCACACACTCAAGGGGGCATTTCATAAACAATATCCTGCCTAGACAGCCCAGCAAACCATTTTTGAATTTCCAAGGTAGTCTGTCATAGATCATGGAATTCACCTCAGGCCTTCAAAAGGAAAAATATATATATACTCAGTGTGCAACAAGCCTAAAACAGATATTGAGATCTCAGCTGATGCTTCAAAGGAGCAAATCCATGACATGTATTTGTAAAAACAGAAAGGTGGGGGGAAATTATCCTCATGTTCCCTCTAAGCTTCAGAGTCTTGTGAGCAGAAATTCTACTTTGTGAACTACTGGCATTAAAGTTATGAGCTACTGCATAAATTAGTGTGCTCTGGAGTCATCCTTCCTGAGCTAAGACAAAAATGTGTGAGCTGGAGGCTAAAAAAACTGTGAGCTAGCTCACACTAACTCAGCTTAGAAGGAACACTGATGAAGAATCAGTAACTTACCCACACAAGTTTTGTTTACCCTGATAATAGGTATAGGGGAAGGGGTTTGGTTTCTAGCTGCCCTAAAACTTCATGTCATGTATGAAGAAGCCTGACTCATTCATCTGCAGAGGGGTATTAACTTGATTGCTATCTTCTAGGTCTTCAAATACTTCATAGCGCATGATGGAAACTGGATTATGATTCAGTGAATTTCCTCTCTGCCCTTTCTTCCTCCAGTTATCCTACAATAGGAGAACCTAGCCTTCTTTAATTCAACATCCACTTCACTGCAGAAGATGCATTTAGACTGCCTCTTGTTTCACAAAGGCTCTGAAGTCTGTAGTAATTTTGACACTTTGTTATGTTTCTATGACCCACTCCTGCACACGCATATACACATACAGACAGACACACATACACACACAACCACTCACACAGCACACTACCACCCTGCCTCATTTTCATATGGATACAAAGCATTGGGATAAAATGATGGTTCATTATAGCGGTACAGAGCTCTTATCTTCATCCAGCAAGAGTCATTTCCTTCCCAAGATTGAAATGCAAATGTGAAAATTAATGATAACTGCATTATCTGATAGCTGAGATAATACCGATTCACCGTCAGAGTAACACACAGCCGTCCTATGATTTCCTCTGCTTCTTCACAATATTCTTCTTACTGTCAGACTATATCTATAGTTAACTATGTTTCATGGATTTTTGTTAATTTACATCAAATAGTATTTTCCAAGATCCCGTATCTGCCACATTTCCCCAATCAAAAAGGAAACAAAATCAGTACTATAATCTTCAAGTCTTCTTAAAACTGCTTATATTTTTTTTAAAAAGAAAAAGAAAAAAAGAAAGGAAGGAAGGAAGGAAGGAAGGAAGGAAGGAAGGAAGGAAGGAAGGAAGGAAGGAAGGAAGGAAGGAAGGAAGGAAGGAAGAATTCCTATTTCTCAGTGTTTGCTTCTTAAGTAGCCATTCCAACATACACTAAACAGTTTGCCAGCTTCTGCCCAAACTTGTTTATAGCACAAAATAACAAAAGTAATTTACAAAAAGTGAGAAGGTATTCAGGAAATCCATTAAAACAAGCATTTGAATACAAGATACTCATGTACCAACAGAATCAAAGAGTATCAACAGTACACATTTCACCAAAAGGTCACATTTTATAATTGACACATGAGAAAATTAAACATTATATCATACTGTGTATGTTTTATTCTGATTATTGTTTTACCTGATTGTATTTTATTAAGTTATTTGTATCTAATTTGACTGGTCTATGACTGTTTTAAACTTGATTTGACTGTTAACCTTTCATCCAAATTTTAAATGAATTTTATGGATGTTTTTATCCGATTTCTTTGTAATAGCCATAGGCACCCAATTTTATGAATGCTGCTGTTGGTTTTATTCTGTTTTTGATGCAAAAAGTTTTATGTGATTCGATTGTACAAGCTGGTCACTGACTGTAACAATAAACTAAACATCATTTCTAAATTCGCAACAAAATATTAATGGGAGAAATCATTCCATTTTACAATTTTTCACCATTAAAATGTGCATATGCCTCCCCCCTCCCCTCAAGTCTTGCAAAAAATCCTACTGCAGAGAACTTTGGACCATTCAACATTAACAAATTGTGATCCCATGAGAAATCTTAGGGAAGGGATAAACAATTTAGAAGTCTCACACCACCACTCAAAATCTCTTTTTTCAGGATTCTCTGAACATATATTCCTATTTTGTCTATGGGCAAGACATTTAGCATCTAGTGGCCTGTTATCTTACTGTTAAATACAGGGAGGGAGGGAGGGAGGGAGGGAGGGAGGGAGGGAGGAAGGAAGGAAGGAAGGAAGGAAGGAAGGAAGGAAGGAAGGAAGGAAGGAAGGAAGGAAGGAAGGAAGGAAGGAAGGAAGGAAGGAAGGAAGGAAGGAAGGAAGGAAGGAAGGAAGGAAGGGAGGGAGGGAGGGAGGGAGGGAGGGAGGGAGGGGGGGCAAAGAAAAAAAAAGATATAAGATATGGTGATTTCCACCAATTCCTCTCTGCTTCTGCAGATCCGCACTACATTGTCCTGAGGGTCCATTCTCTCTTTCCTCTTGCTGATTAGGGCAGGCTGGAGCACAGGGATCAGGACCTCAAAAAAGCTGCTGGTACTCAGTAGAGACAAGTACCATCACACACAAACCAAAAAAAAGCCCTGGTTATAGTGACTACGTAAATCACCAGGGCTTTTTTAAAAGTAGGAACTCCTTTGCATATTAGGCTGCACCCCTCTGATGTAGCCAATCCTCCTGGAGCTTACGGTAGGCCCTGTCCTAAGAACCGTGTAAGCTCTTGGAGGATTGGCTACATGAGGGGGATGTACCCTAATATGCAAAGGAGTTCCTGCTACAAAAGAGCTCTGTAAATCACACACATTACTTGGGAAGTCCAATACTACCTATGTTTAATCTAAATAAGGCCCATTAGTAAATGGGATTTATGTCAAAATGTGCACAGAATTGTAATATAGTTATTCTTCAGTCCAGAATATCTTGTGCTAGATGATCTTATTCTGAGTCCATTTTCTGTGGGCTGCTATGCAGCACCCATTTATTCATGTGAACTCACTGTTCTCTTTCTATTCCTTTCTCTTTGTTGTCTGTGGACATACAAGTGGTAGGAAAGTATGTGGCAGCATCTCATCATGTCACTAGGCTGAAGTGTGACACAGTGCAGTCATGAGTGTTCCAGACTTCTTTCTGGGAATGCAGTTTGGTGAACTGGCCCTACTATTTTTCATTGAGTATCAGAAGAATAAATTGTACTGGTCAATGAAAGTCCTGTTCATCCTGAAATTTTGATATAAAACACTCAGAAAAGCAAACCTGGGAAAGCAGCCTGCGTGAGACTCAAGAGAGCTACTGTCAGTCAACACTAAATTGATGGGCTAATGTTCTGAGTCAATGTAAGGCAGACTCATGCTTACTATGGACTACCTGTGCTCACTTGAGAGTCATTTGAGGAAATTGGTTCCATAATGTCCTACAATAGAGCTTCACAACTTTTTCAGCCCAAGAGCCCAAAAACGGCAATACCTGCAGATCACAATTTTAGAATACTGGCAAATAAAAACAGGGAGGGAAAGATGAGTGTTGTAGTTGGCCAGACAAATTGGGAGCACATGGAGCCCCAGGGGTACTACCAGTTCTTCAGGGACTAGCATCAGACCTGACTGGCAGTGCCACATGTCTGGAGGCTTATGGGCATAAGCCATGATTTTTGCCTTGTCCCTTGCTACCAACTCCATCAACACTTCCAGCACTTAGAAACTCTGCTTGTTTATCTGACCAGCAAACACACCTTGTGTGCCAAGCCAAATGGTCTGGTTGAGCACACATGCTGGGGTTTAACTATCCCTCCCCTTCGAATGTATATAGTTCTAGGAAGTGGTTGGATTTTCCTCAACATTCTACTGCTTATGGATCAATTAATATCCTTGCCTTCCTTGACAACATATAAAATCTCAATGAGATCCAACCATCTTCCCATATTAAATTACACAAAAATATAATACAACAAAGAAATCTTGAGAAAATGGAATTTACTGCATACATTTTAGTTACACAATTCTTTTTAAAAAAAGTATGCTCCAACAATGCTTTGTGAAAGCTACTGAAATAATTCTCTTCTTAGATCAACTGAACTATACTGCAATACCTTTTAGTGCCAAATCTTATTTTTACATAACACTGCAGTCTTTGTGCAGAATATAGGCATATTTTTGTATATCATTAACAACACTATAAATGACATTGCAACAATCAGATATACTGTATCTTAATTTTTGTTTGCACTATATTTTCCACCTGCTGGTTTCAGAAAATTATAGCTGGAGTTCTCCTCCTCTTCGTACACAGAATACTGTAATTTGCAAAGTCAAGCACGGATGGAAATGTGATTGAAATATAAGAGGCTTTTTAATGAAAAATGTTGTTATTGAATTATAAATTATTTTCAGAAAGACTTCTGGGCTCTCCAGTCTTGTGAAGAGAATATCCTCCATTTTTAGAAACAGTTATTGTGCAATATTATTGTTTTCAAATGCAGTCATCATTATTCAAGAAACAGTTATGATGATAATTAGGGAGATCCTTACATAAGGATATCGAAACCCTTTATGCTGTTTTGCTCGGCAAGCTAAATTCTGCATATTCACAGCTAACTGCTGTCTGGATCATTCTTATTCATGCCGATGAAACTACCATCTTTCCCAGTTCTGTCATGTTACATTTGCAGTGTTTATACCATCTGTGAGAAAAAATATTCGCTTACATTTCTGCCTAAACACAAACCTCTTACGCTTTATTGATTGCAGTCCACAGGTTTCTCTCTTAACTCTGAAGTCAATGACCAGGGTGTGTTAAATGATTTATATCAAATGAAAAACTGATAAGAAAAGTCCTTGAAAACATCATTGGCTGCCACATCCATTTGTTAAACTCAACATGCTGCTAAATGTAAGAGAGTTTGAAACTAGATAATAGGTGTTTAGTCTCCTGGCCAAAAGAAAACATTGCAGTAATAAACAAGCAAATCCCTGAACCAGCTTTTTCTTATGAAAGAGAGAGGCAGCTTGTTGAATAAAGAAACAAATAACCAGTGTTTCTTTTTCTTATACTCCAATAAATAATGAAAAAAAATTTGCCCCAATTCCACATGTGCAACCATAATACAGAACAGGGTTTTCCGTTCAATTTGCCTATGTAGATAGAAATTATCTCATGCACATAAATGATACTGCATTAGGAAGGAAGATGCATTCAGTATTTGGGAACATGAACTGTCAACACCAACTGGAGGGTGGGGCTGTTGGTCAAGACTTAGTGTTGATCTAGACTGCAACAGCCAGTTCTGACTCACCCTTCCAGCAGGCCAAATAGTTTAGCACTATGTGAACCATAGTTGTCATATAATGAATTTCCCTACCTGTGATATGGTATTCTCTACTGAAACCACTGATAGTGACTGAATGGCCAAAGGGTTTGCCAAGTGACTGCTAATTTCCCTGACAAGTAAAACATTTACACCACAATTTAGCCCAGGCTCACTGGATGACCTTGGGCCACTTTCTCACAGGCTCACCTACCTTACAGGTTGGTTGGTAAGATAAAATGGAAGAACGGAGCATCAAGTTCTTTGCTTTGAACTCCTTAGAAGGACAGTAAGATAAATATATGATAAGATAGAATAGATACAGGTCCCTTTAGACCAACTGTCACCCTTAATCAGGGCCTCAGATTCAGGTCCTGAGCCCCTTTGTCTGGCTATAAAGTTTCCCTTTTTGGGCTATAAAGTTTCCCTTTTTGTCATTTTCATTTCTTCTTTTTTTCTTCTTAGATGTTGTGCACCTCCACGGATCCTCCACTACCTGTATGCCCACTGCTTATCTTCTTTTGTGAACTGAGGTAACTATCAGCAGGGTTCAGGTATTCTCCCCCAGGCTTGCTCTCTTCCTTCCCACATGCGGCTTTTCCCCCTTTTGTCACATCTTCTGGCAGCCTTCTGCACTCTTCCTCTGCAAACCCAGTCTCCAGTAGCCCTCTGCACTCCTCATCAGCACTTCCAACCTCCCTCCATTTAAATCCATTTTAAATCAATGGGCTGAGGGACTGGGTGCCCCCTTTTGCCTCCTCTGGCACAGCTGTGTTTAATCCTAGCCCAGCTGGCATGTCCCTGTATGGCCAGTCCACATCCCACACCATCATTGTGTCTACATTGACCAGTACTTTTCCATGGCCACAAGCAAAGTTCTTTCCCTGTTCTGGTAGCTGAGATGCCAGACATCAAACCTGTGGTTTGTACTCTACATAAGATGTAGGACTGAATGTGTGATCTACAGTCTACCACTCAGTGTAAATCATATTTTCTTTGGACCTCAGAGATTATAAACATATCATCAAAAGCTGGGAATAGCCACTGTGAAGGAATGACTAGCATGATAACTTTGGATACAAGAGAAGCAGTTTCAGTTCCCTAGCTATGAACTTCATTGGACAGCCTTAAGCACAAGTTAATTTGTCCCTGCACAATCTACAACACTGGAACTATGTCACAACTTATGAGCTAAGGATTTAATACTACAGTAATAACTTGTGCTTGGGAACATGAAGGCACTCCTTTTTCACAACACAGTGATGCATAAAAGAGACCTCCTGAGCACAACCATTCCAGATTTATACTATTTATATGCAGGGTTTTTTAAAAAAGAAAAGGCCCAGCAGAACTCATTTGGATATTAGGCCACACCCCCTGACACCAAGCCCCCACACCCCCTGACATCACAATTGTTTCATACAGGGCTTTTTGTAGAAAAAGCCCAGCAGGAACTCATCTCATATTAGGCCACACACCCTGACACCAAGCCAGCCGGAATTGCATTCCTGTGAGTTCCTGTTCAAAAAAGCCCTGTTTCTATATATATTATTCATAGATACAATGAGATTAATACCCTACATATGGTTTCCACAGCTTTAAAGAAACGGAAACAATGGATCTTTGCCTTTTATTTGGCTTGTGTAATTTTATCTTTTGCATTTGCCAGAGATTTTTCTAAAATGCTAAGGAATAATAGTCTATACAACTTAGGTCACCAATGAGCTTTTTTTTTTTAGTTTTTGCAAAACACTCACTAAGATTTTTAAAAATCCACTTTTCTTTTCAATAGTGAAATATTTATGAACATAAAAGATAATTGTATTGGTTCCTGAGCTCCTGAATACAATATTAGTCATATGTGTTATTGTGGAAGGCAAACAGTTAAACTATACACTTTCCTACCTGGCCCATCCCAGTCTTCCGTCTCGAGCGTAAGCGGCACAGATTTTTCCAATCGTGCATCTCCATCAGAATCTGCTGCTTCCTGGCTGCCCTCTTCATCACCTATCAATTTTCCAGGTAATACATACAGTTAGCTTAATTTCAGTTACAGAAATCAAAGCAAGTATCATGTGTGAGCAACACAGCATTAGCTCATCATATACTACATAAAAGTAATGATTTAAGCTTTTTAAAAAAAATCAGTAATCTAACATGTTTGCATCCTATAAGTTATGAAATTGGTAATAAATACCACAATACTTTGTAAAAATTGTTACAGAGGTTAGCCATATTGGTCTGCAGCAGAACAGTTAGATTCAAGCCCAGCAGAACCTTAAGACACCAACAATATTTCAGGGATAGAAGCTTTCAAGCGTCAAAGCTCCCTTCATCATATCCCTGAAAAAGGGAGACCTGTTGGACTCTAAGGTGCTACTGGACTTGAATTTAACTTTGTAGAATTTGGAATCCCTCAAGATGGTTTACTCAATAGCCTGTAATGGAACTGGTTAAGAAATGTTAGTATTCTCAGTCCAAACATGGCAGTAGTGGACCATAAAAAGAAAACTTAAATCAATATTCCAAAGCAGTGGACTGCTGGTGTTGCCTCAACCCTCAGGCATGGAGTATTCAATAAACAAAAACAAGTTTTCATAAACAAAACAATAATGTCCTTTGTAAACCAGGATTCTTGCAAAGCTCAGCATATTGCTAAGTGTCAGTGTAAACGTTCAAATTAGGTACAGTGGGGAAGTATACCAATTTTAAAAAGCAGCAAACTCGGGAATGACTACTGTCTTATTATTCCATAGCTCCATTATGATGTGTTTCAGTCATCTTCCAACAAGAAAGAGAATCACATTAGGCCAATAACATATGCTGTACAAGAAAAATTTCTTGACATTTATGACTGTAGATTCATATTAAACCATTTCTTTCCCCAAAACATTGTTTTTGTTGCTTTTCCACAGAACATAAAACCAAGTGAGCAGGGACTTTTTTTGTGTTTAACATTTATGCTTAATTCTCAACCTTGGATTCAACTCTCCTTCATTAAGTACATAAGGCCTTGTTTGAGTGAAGGCTTACTCCACATGCTATTTCCAGTGCCAGCTCTCTGTTCTGGAACACAAAAAATAATCAAGGAGCACAAGCATGGTCCAGGATACAATTTCCTCAGAAAGAAGGAATTCCTCAGAATTCCATGTGGAATCTTCTGGATGGAGGAGTTATAACTCAGACCCCATAAAATAAATCCTCATCAAACTCAGAGGGTAGTTACAGGAGAGTCAGCTGGAGACTCTCTCTGAGTTTGGTGTCTCTAGCATTGGGGGAGGGGGTTTCTACTAACTCATGAACCTCACAAACTGAACCATTCTGTGAGGTGGCTAAAAATTTGTAATAGTCCACAGTTCCAGCCTTAAATTCAGCAGGAGCTCACAGAAGCACAGCTCCTGAATCTTTCTGATGCCCCCCTCCTCCCTACCTAGTCCACTGAATAGTACGTACAGCTGCTTAACAATCCCTGGATGAACCCCACCACCCATTTTTCTACAAACAGCCCCTGCACAAGCTGAACAGCATTTTCCCAGTTTGTGCCCATCCTTAAACATTGGCAGTACTTTATCTTCTATTATTTAAGTGGCTTGTTTCTTAGGATCAATATGTTACTTTCTTAGGATCAATATGTTACTTTAAGTGGCTTGTTTTCTTAGGATCAATATGTTACTTTACTATCCAAAGGACACAAAGTTGGAAGCTCAACTGTGATCAAATATGTTTAGGATTGAAATTCCAGCATCAGACAGTCAGTCATCTTCTATGCCACAGTATTAAATCCATGCAGTTCCTATCGACAACAACCTCTTATAAAAATTCTTATGCATCTGTAACTATTGAGCTTTCCTGACTGAGCATCGCAACAGCTGTTAGTCCCCCTATAATATATTTTGCAATCAGCTACATCTACAAAGTATCTTTTTTAACAATGAACAGTTCAGAACTGACAGGTCTAGTTTCTTGTTCACAACTGCTTATCACAGCATAGATATCATATATATTTTCCAGGTGCTTTCTATAGTTAGGATACCTTCACAGAAGCCGCTTGTGAAAGATAAGGTCATAAAAGAGATGAAAAATGTGTGAGCTTCATACACTCATGGTTTTATCATCAGACAAGATAGCTTTTGGTAAAGGACTTCCAGTTACAAACAGAAAGCTGCCTACAACACCGAAGGAAAAACACGGAAAGTTCGGAATTGAGTTCAAGTTTACTCTTACTCAGAGCCTAAATTCAAGATGGTAACACAAAACAGAAACTCTTCTTCAAAGTGATATTAAATAAAATTTGGAGTGACATGAGATATCTTGCCATGTTACAGTGCATAAACACTGCAGAGAGCAACAACAGGCTTTCAAGAATCAGATACTTGTTGACTCAGCCAAAGGTTCTCTTAATTCAGCCTCTTTTTTCTAAGTTTATCAGCCATATGTCTCTAGGAAGGTGACAAACTGGGCATGTAAGTAACATCCCTCTCTCACTGCTTGTCCCCAGGACATGGAATTTCAAAGCAGGCTGCTCAGAACCACGGTATTAACAGTTTGAGTATGCTTGTTTTTTTAAGTATAACTTTAACATATTGTAGGAACACTGGCGGTAAATGGAGTACAAGGGCAAGTACCTGCTAACATCCCTAATGTGCAGGCAAATAAATAAGCACCAACAAACATGGACTCACTGATGGCTCACACTCTATCCAAAATTAAAATAAAAATGATATTTTCAAGTTAAACCCCTAGAATGAGCCCATATTCACAGTGTAACCAAAGAGGGACTTGGAGGACTTCCAATCAAGATGAATTCACATTGTATTTTCTGTGAAATTCATTCTGTTAGAGACAACCTAAGACCGAGTTCAGGTACAAAATGAAAGCACAGCTTATTTTAACAATCGTTAGTTTGTGAAACTAAGACTTGGGTCACAGAAAATCATTCAAATCCTGATTTATCTCAACTAATGCTGGTTTCAACTCCTTCATTCGTTTTCTCCATCTTCTCTTAGGGTTGCCAGCCTCCAGGTGGGGCCTGCAGATCTCCCACTTTTACAACTGGTCTCCACTTGGAAGAGATCAGCTCTCCTAGAGAAATTGCTTTGAAGAGTAGATTCTTACTGAGGCCCCTCCCCTCCTCAAACCCCACCCTCTCCTGGATCCACTCCCAAAGTCTCCAGGTATTTCCAAAACAGGCCTGGCAACCCCATCTTCTCTGTACATGCCCACGGCAGTATGCCAGCCTTTACTGTGACAAGGACAGTGTCAAATAATAAGCTAGGATTAAGCATTTGTGTGCCATGAAAAACAGTAGCAGTTTATTCATCAATCTGTGACTAATTAACAACTTCAAACCATGGTTTCATATCCTGGATTAAGGTACCCCAATTATTCAATATTAGGAGCCTGCATTTGGAAATCATGCTATCTATAGTGAGTATAATTAACATTTCTTCTTGCTTTCCAGATCTTTAATTCTTCTCTATAAGATAAGGCAGGTGTTCCCTATCTTCCTGAGCCTATGGATGTTTCTGGAATTTTGAGAATATGGTTTTTGGCGGTTTTGAGAACTGGTTTTTGGCGGTTTCCGTTTGTGCCGCAAAAGCGCCGGGACTTTCCGGCTCTTCTGGGTGCTCCGCGGCAATTAGTGCGAAATCCGCGCAGATCCTGCGCGGTGAAGAGGGTCGTCGCTGCTGATTAAGGTGAGTGCGAAAACGACCCATGTCTTCTCTACCAATGCAGGCAGTTGTTTTGGAAAGGATGTTCACTGAAGATACAGTGATAGATGCCTCCCAAGTTCTTCCAAAGCAGCTGTTGCTGCATTAAAGTGGAGGAAAGCCAGGATTGGCTATTTGCTTTTGCAATGTGAGGACGAGATGGAAAGAAGGAAATGAGCAGTGGGAAATCCTTTAGTGGTGTTATGATCCTAAGTCTACTGTAGCCTAAAGGCTGTAGAGAGGCCTACAGACCTAGGGTTGCCAGGTCCAACTCAGGAAATACCTGGAAACTTTGGAGGTGGGGCCAGGGGACTTTCCCATTCCCTAAAATAAATCAATAAAAATACAGCAGTGCAGTTCCCCTGAATACAGTCTTCATTTTCTCACCCCCAGCGGCTGCACTTCCACTAATGAAAGTGAACACACAGACACACACACTCAAAAAGCAGCTAAAATAAACAGAGCTTGCAAGCACACACTCTTGTGATTTCACTGGGGCAATTTACTCACAGAAGTTGCTGAATGTAACCATCTGCTGTATTTCAACCAACTTCTTCAGACTAACAGGAAAAATGAAAGGAGATTTCCTGCTTTTATAACTGATCTCCAGCTGGCAGAGATCAGCTTCACACATTCACCGGGAACAGCTACCTGGCTCTCCCTGCTCACCCCACCCATACTGCTTTAGTCTTGGTGAGATTTAAAGGTACAAACACACACTTTCCAAAACACAAGAAGTTTCCAAGCTTCTTCTAAGCCTGCCAAGATTTAAAGACACCTAGTGGCTTTTGGGGCAGAGCTTCCCCCAGCCAGCCAGGTGGCCGGTAGTGGGAAATAGCCTGACAAGCCTATCAGACCACAGAGAAGCTTGTGTTAGAGTAGTTACAGGGCCTACATGATATGGTTGGCAGGGGAGTTGGTGGGAAAACTTGGACCAGTGGAGGACTAGAGGGTGGTGCCTGAGAAGAAGAAATGAAGAGCCTGGTCCAAAGTGGGAGGGTGTTAAATCAGGTTGCAGAGCTGGTGAGAAGCTGCTGAAGATGGAGGGATCCTTCATCTAAAGGGGGTGAGTCAGTTTGAGGCCATATACCTAGAAAAGGCTATGTACAGTACAGTCAAATGCATTAAGGTTTTTTAATTGGCTGGTTTACCTATCTTCACTGTGCTCACTTTCCCTACATATTATTGAATTAGAGCTGTTAAATCTTTTTAATAAAAAGTTTGTTACTGTTGGGTCCTCATGCCTCATTCAGTCACTTATTAGGGGGAACTTTATGGAAAAGGAATTGAAAAAGGGGTAGGTTAGGTGTCCTCCCAGGGAGACCCATACCAGAGTGGCTAACCCTAACTATTAGACAGTTTTTCTAGCTACTGCTCACAACAATTGGGTATCATAGTGCCTACAGGCACCATGTTGGTGATCACTGAAGTAACATTTTCCACACAACTCATGTATTCCTCTGTCTTTGAGCCATTAAAACCCTAAAACTCACTTGCCTTTTATGAAAAAAACTTTTTTGCAAAAAGCACACTTTTGCCTCTCCCCCCCTTTTGCCATTACATTGTCAATGGAATAGCACCACAATGACTGAAGCTTGCTAGATTTCTTACAGTTCTTTTAAAAATAAGATGAAGATACTCCTAATTGATAGCATATCTCCTGTGGTACAAGGTAAAGAAAAGTGTTAAGAAGCTCATGAAATCCAGAATTTTCATTTTAGTTAACAAAGTATAACATGGCACTATCAAAATCCTTGTTGGCTTCTGCAGGACTTCAAAATCACACTTACTACAAAATAACACCCTCCCAAATTGCAGGTTCTTATAATCCCATCATGATATAGAATCACAGAGTTGGAAGGAACATCCAACTAGTCATCTAGTCCAACCCTCTGCACAATGCAGGAAATTCACAAATATCTACCCCACATACATACATCCCCAGTGACCTGAAGATGGCAAAAACCAGGATCTCTTGCTAATCTGGCCTGGAGAAAAATTTATGACTCACCTCAAAGTGGCGATCAGCATTTCCCTGCTTGTGTAAGAAGGGGCCACAAGAATTAAGCACTGATGCAACTCCTCCTGCCTTCCTTCTCATTATCTGCCTAATTCGCAGAATCAGCGTTGTCAGATGGCCATCTAGTCTTTGTTCAAAAAACATCCATGGAAGGAGAGCCCACCACCTTTAGAGGAAGCCTGTTCCACTGAGGAACTGCTCTGTCAGGAAGTTCTTCCTAATGTTGAGCCGGAAACTCTTTTGATTTAATTTCAACCCATTGGTCCTGGTTTGACCTTCTGGGGCAACAGAAAACAATTCTGTACCATCCTCTATATGACAGCCCTTCAAGTACATGAAGATCATATCACCTCTCAGTCATCTCCTCTCCAGGCAAACAGGACCGGATCTACATGTTTTTTGAGTGGAGGGGGGGACAAAATTAAAATATTATGCCCTGTTATGGGCCGTTCTATCTTATGGTCCCACAGAATACAATGGACTCCATACTCAATTTGGCACACCCCCACTCCATCGGTTCCCAGGACAAGTACCCCCCCCCCCTCTGCCCCTCCCTAGATCCAGTCCTGCAGGCAAAACATACCCACCCTTCTTCAACCTTTCCTCATGAGACTTGGTCTCCAGATCCCTCACCATCTTCGTTGTCCTCCTCTGGACACATTTCAGCTTGTCTATATTCTTCTTAAACTGTGGTGCCCAGAACTTGAACATATGAACATATGAAGCTGCCTTATACTGAATCAGACCTTTGATCCATCAAAGTCAGTATTGTCTTCTCAGACTGGCAGCGGCTCTCCAGGGTCTCAAGCTGAGGTGTTTCACACCTATTTGGCTGGACCCTTTTTTGGAGATGCCAGGGATTGAACCTGGGACCTTCTGCTTCCCAAGCAGATGCTCTACCACTGAGCCACCGTCCCTCCCCAATACTTAACACAATACTCTAGGGTAAGGTCTGACCAGTGCAGAGTAAAGCGATACCATCACTTCACATGATCTGGACACTATACTTATGTTAATACAGTCCAAAAATTGAATTGCCTTTTTAGCTACCACATCACTCGTCCAATAATGTTCTTTTTTTCTGGGCATCTATGTATCAGCTACAAATAAATAAGGAAACAAATAGGAATGGATTACTTTCCCCTGGAGACTCTTTGTCTTGAGCTGAGTGTTTTCCAAAATTCTGGTAGAACCTTGTTTTTGCTGTATTTTAGTTGACAGGGTTCAAACAGAAACATTAGTTACATTCATTCATGTCAGAATAACATTTTACATTCTAATGCAAATTTTACAAGGTTGCGGTTTCAAGCAATATAAACAATGCTACCCACATCCTTCTCCATATACAAGCTAATCATGAAGACCTAGAATAGAAATAAGAGAAAAGCTCCTCTCATGACAAAATGCTAGAATCAAACTGTACAAATGCAGAACAAAGGCCTGTATTAGTATCTTTTTAATAGCAGTTACAAGACTTTCTACAATCAGAAATAAATTTCTCTGTTATTAGAAAGTAGAATTGGAAAACTGTAGCAGCTCCATTTTACCCCCAAGCAACTGAACATGCTTGTATTAATTTGTTTTTAGTGGATCACCTAGAAACTGAAAGAATTGCTCCAGTTAAAGGAAAAGAAAGGGAGAGGTTCAGAGAGCAATCCTAAACATGATTTCATTCAGTGAGGCTTACTCTCAGGAAAGCGTTTTTAGGATTGCAGATAATCTGACTATTCTAGCTCTCTCTGAGGTTTTTTAACTTTAAGGTTATTCCTACATTAGATCTTTACAAAGTGCTGCATCCACTGATTCTGAGCCAGGGAATTTACAAAGACTGGAAAAGGGAGTCCTAAATTAGAAACATCCAGTCAGCCAAGTATAGCTACAAACGTTTAATTATTCTATTACAGAATATAATTTTAACAAGGCACTCTGTTACTTAATTTTAAAAAAAATCTATGCAATTTCTTTGTTGAGACAAACCCTGATTTGTCTGACAAACAAGGTAGGAAAAGGAAAAGGGAAGAAATCACAGGGTTTCCACTGGATCCATTTAGCACTATTTATACCCCATATTTTCAAGCTTTTCTCTTCTGACTGCCTATCACTTAGTAGTAGGTGCTTATTACACATGAACTGACATTTTAAAAAGAGCTTGTGATAAGCAGTTTGATGCTTTTATACTTTAACCACACAGCTCTTCAGCTGCCATAATAACAAGGAACAATCACAGTCCAGGGGACAGATAGATACCCAGTGCTGTGCTGCCAAATACCAATTTTTGAAAACTGAACATGAAATTGTTATTAATTTGAAATTGTTTTATAAGCACAATCAGTCTGAATTTTCAATATGTCTTTCCTAAACCTAAATTTAAACCTTGCTTCTTTAATAAAATTTAAAACTTTGGGCCCAGACTGATACATTACCATTGGAATGGATCCTACCCCTATCTTACCACTCCACTAAGTTTATTCATTCATTCATTTATTAAAATATTTATATCATATATCCAGCCCAGTCTTCCTCCAGTCTAAGAAGCCTTCCTCCAATTTAAGGGACACTCCCACTGAAGGAAGAACTGCTTAAGTAGGAGGAAAAACTACTTAAGTTAGAGAAAGCTACTTAGAGGATGGTTGGATCCACATTAAAATAAAACTGTAGTACTACTCAGCATCCAATCCATTGAGAACCAAAGTAAGGGGGGAAAGATTAAGTTTTTGATTAAATTACTACCAAAACTGACAATTAGTCATACACAATGGGTGCACTCACACACTAAATAATGTGCTTTTTACTGTGTAAGAATGGTAAAATCTACCTGCAAACAGTTGCCATGTGAAAGCACCAAGTGTCATGCACAATGAAAAATGAATTAGGACTGCTAGCCTCCAGGTGGGGCCTGGAGATCTTCCAGTTTTACAACTGATCTTCAGCTGGCAGAGATCAGCTTTCCTGGAGAAAATGGCTGCTTTGAAGGGTGGACTCTATGGTACTGTACCATGCTGAGGCCTCTCCCCAAACCCTGCACTGTGATCCACCCTAAAAGTCTCCAGTATTTTCCAACACAAACCTGGCAACCTCAATTCCTATATATTGATGAAGTTTATTCAGATATTCAAAAGGCTTGGGGGAGGATTATAATATATCTGATAAATGGCAAAGGGATCCTCTGTGTTTAGTAAAAGTTCACCATTAGGGTTTGTAGAATCTTTCGGGATCAAGTGCCGTGTTCTACTGGAGAAAGTTTTCCTTCCAGACGTTTCGTTCTCAGCTGCGGAGAACATCCTCAGTGGCGTTGCAGCCGGAGCAGGTGCTCAGACCTTCTTGGCTGCTGTGCATTGAGTGGGGCCAGGGCTGCTGGAGAGCTGCTATTTGTAGGCTGGAGGGTGTGTGATGAAAGGGCAATTGTTTTGTGGATGTGCCCATTGTTTGGTGGGGCTTCCTGGAAGGGTAGTGATAAGGAAACTGGCTGTTGAATGTGACCATTGTTCTGTGTTAATTGCTGGGAAGGTTGGAAGGGGTTTGAAGATAAGGAAGATGGTTGTTGACTGTGCTGATTGTTCTGTGGAATTTGCTGGTTGTTCTGAGACTTTCTGCAATTTATAGTCTGTAGGGTGTTTTGCAGAGCTGGGTACCAAGATTGGTGGATGAAAATGCCTTCTTCCTTTCTGTTAAAATTGTGCTGGTGTTTGTAAATCTCAATAGCTTCTCTGTTCAGGTGAGTATGATAATGTGAGACCGTAGACAGGACTTCAGTTCTTTCAAAGTGGATGACGTGGTCTCCTTCTTGAAGTGCATGTTCAGCTACAGCTGATTTTTCTGGCTGAAACAAGAGACAGTGTCTCTTGTGTTCGGTGAGACGGGTGTTGATACTGCGTTGGGTAGTGCCAATGTAGACTGCACCACAGGAGCAGGGTATTTTGTAGACTCCAGGGGTTGAAAGTGGATCTCTCATATCTTTGGCCGAGCGCAGCATGTGGCGGATCTGTTGTGTGGGCTTGAAGACTGTGTCAACATTATGGCATTTGAGAATTTTGCGAATGCGGTCGGTGACAGATTTTATGTAGGGCAGGAAGGCTGTACCCACATTTGTGTGTGGCTCGGGATTTGGTGTGGATGGTCTCCTGGGATGGAGGGCTCTACTAATTTCTTGTTGGGAGTATCCATTGGCCTGCAGTGACTGTTTGAGGTGGTGTAGTTCCTGTTGGAGTTGGCTTGGTTCACAGATGCGTGATGCACGGTGAATGAGGGTTTTTACAACTGTACGTTTTTGGCGAGGATGATGATTGGAATTCTTATTTAGATAGCGATCGGTGTGTGTGGGTTTCCTGAATACAGTGTGGCCGAGTTTTCCGTCATCTTTCCTGGTAATGAGAACGTCAAGAAAGGCAAGTTGACCATTGTTTTCTTTCTCCACGGTGAACTGGATACGAGGATGGACTGAATTCAGATGAAGGAGAAAGTTATTCAAAGCAGTCTCTCCATGACTCCAGATGGCAAAAACATCATCCACATATCGGAGCCAGCAACGTAGTTTTAGGAAGGCAGATCTTAGTGCTGTATCTTCGAAGGTTTCCATGTAAAAGTTAGCGATGACAGGGCTAAGGGGGCTTCCCATGGCAACTCCATCGATCTGTTCATAAAACTTATTGTTCCATTGGAAGTAGGTAGTGGTGAGCACATGGTGGAATAGGGCAGGGATGTCATCAGGAAAGATGTGTTGTAGTTGAACAAGAAGAAGGCATTTTCATCCACCAATCTTGGTACCCAGCTCTGCAAAACACCCTACAGACTATAAATTGCAGAAAGTCTCAGAACAACCAGCAAATTCCACAGAACAATCAGCACAGTCAACAACCATCTTCCTTATCTTCAAACCCCTTCCAACCTTCCCAGCAATTAACACAGAACAATGGTCACATTCAACAGCCAGTTTCCTTATCACTACCCTTCCAGGAAGCCCCACCAAACAATGGGCACATCCACAAAACAATTGCCCTTTCATCACACACCCTCCAGCCTACAAATAGCAGCTCTCCAGCAGCCCTGGCCCCACTCAATGCACAGCAGCCAAGAAGGTCTGAGCACCTGCTCCGGCTGCAACGCCACTGAGGATGTTCTCCGCAGCTGAGAACGAAACGTCTGGAAGGAAAACTTTATCCAGTAGAACACGGCACTTGATCCCGAAAGATTCTACAAACCCTAATGATGTTACCAGCCGTGAAAACCTGAATTCTTTGAAAAGTTCACCATCTTTGATAAATGTAGGGCTCTTCAGTGGGAGAGTAAAATAATCTATATCTTTGTAAAACTGAGCCTCCACATCTGATCAAAGCAAGTTGAGAAAAATTCCAAAAAAGGCAGCCCAGTTATCTCAGCTGCCTACTCATCCCAGTGAGTGAGGGAAAAGGGCTATTTCCCCTCATTCCTGTGGAAAATCTCCACTATCAAGCCCATTTGTGTAGGCAGGAAAGAACCAATTAGAACCTATAGATTTGCCTCACCAGGGATTACAGAAGCTTGGGGGTTCTGAGGGAAAATGGCATAAGAGAATATTCAAATAGTTATCCCCTCTGTACACTCTCCCCCCCCTGCCCCAAGTAAATTATACTACCCACAGCAGCATCAACCAAAAAAGAAAATAATCACAGATCTTCATGGATAGGAAAAGCTGTGTGCCAACTCCTGAGTCATCAGATCTCCTGACATGTACCTGTTATGTTTTCCTTACTGCAGTTGGGGACAGGGGAATTTTTCTACAAGAAAAAGGAACATGGAGAAAGAGTTGGTCTCTTGGCCAATAACTGCCACGCAGATTAGGTCATCCTCCCTCAATTTTAAGATGAAAAAATATTGGAATACAATCATAATGCTAACATGTAACATGCATTTCACTCTGAGGTGCATAACAAAGGCAGAGCTCTGCCAAAGTCTCTACGGTTGTTCATGAGGATAAAGAGAGGTTTAATGGGCTACTGCCCCTAGTAAGACTGACATATTTTCCACACAGGGGAGCATAAACGTCTCTGTCAAAAATTAGTTCCAGTAAATGTAACTGGACCTCAGGACAGCACTGGCTTCTTACCCAGATGACCCCTGGGAACCCGCCTTCTTCATGGTTTGGAAGACTCACCAGTTGTATCTACTCATACTGATAAACCCAACACGTTCACACTCAGGCTGCTGGCTGAAATGAGTTTTCCTTGCAGTAATCCCTTCATAAATTTTAAAAGTTTTATTTTAAAGAATTTCATGCAGAGAACAATTTGGCTGTTAATTAAATTAAAAATGCAGCTCCCTCCCAAGCATTCCTTTTGTGGTACATGGGCAATGCTAAACATTTGCATAATATACCTGCCACAAAATGCTTGAATATCATAATGCAATGCTATCTGAAATGTTGGTCTCATCACAATACCTTGTACTGAGCTCCTATCGGCTACAGTAGCTAGAACAGGAAAAAGCCATTGAAGATTGAAAATCATTGTGTTAGTTTATCAAAGCCTATGTCTGATCCAACCCAAGTCAATAGGAGCTTTGCCATTACAAGAATCCCTAATGATTATTATATCGAGGATGGGATCGTGAGTGCTAAAAGAGAAAGATAAGAATTGCTAAGAATCCGTTTAGTCCATAATCACATCTGACAATGGCCAGCAGTTTTTGCTTCTGAGAACACCACAAACCACTGAGGCTGAACTAAGAAGTATGCTACGTTTTGTCACA
The DNA here is from genome assembly GCF_032191835.1 of Heteronotia binoei. Lineage (NCBI taxonomy): Eukaryota > Metazoa > Chordata > Lepidosauria > Squamata > Gekkonidae > Heteronotia > Heteronotia binoei. Next base: position 35,079,594 of record NC_083229.1, read on the forward strand.
CTACAAAAAGGAGACAATTGCTTAAGGACTTTTAAGTTATTCTAGAATACTGATATAAAATCACAAAATCTATGGAATTGCAGAGTTGCAGAGAACTAAGTCATCCTGTACTTCCAAAAATGACTACCCAGCCACCATCTTCCATATTAATCACCCTACCCAGTTAAGCCTACAAAATACCATAAATTGAGATAAAATACAGTACAAATCATGAGATCCTATGAGATCCTTTAAATCCTGCCTTTCTTCTCAATAGAGACACACAGCGGCTTACATTCTTTTCTCCTATTGTGCTCACAACAATTCTGTGGGGTAGGTTAGGCTCAGAATATGTGACTGGCCCAAAGTAATCAAGCTAGCTTCCATGCCAGAGTTAGATTCTAACCTGGTCTCCCAGTTCCTTGTCCAGCACTCTAGTCACTACACCACACCAGTTTTCCACTGAAGCTTCAGTGAATACACCTCTCTCAACCACAGCCAAAGTCCAAACCAAATTCTTTGGTAAAGCTGAATGCAGAGATACTTGTACAAACAGATGACTCTTTGAGGGTCTGTTTTTTTTCTTTAGCATGTACTGCTTATGTATAGGCAACTACTGTTCAAAGAGTACTTGTCACTTTCAGAGGGCAACAAACAACGAAAAATGCAAAAAAACTATATACTATGACTGTGCATGCATTGCTTCTATATTTACATAGACTATTTCTTTGGATCAAACAGTCATTTGTATAACAAGCTGAATATAGCTTTAGACATACTTGCAAAAGAAATCTCTAGAGGTATGCATGCTTGAATTAATTAGGAACTGAGTACTGTTGGTTCTATGAGGATGTTGAAAAAGCAGTAATTTTATTACTCCTTTTCTTTTTTTCCTCCTCCATTAGGAATATGCTTACCAAAAAAGAGCTAGTGTATTTATTTTTCACATGGCAGAGTTACACACAGGAAGCATATACTAATATAAAATACATATTCAAGCTGATACGGCTGGTTAAGAATTTGTGTGTGCCCTTCACTTTCTTGGAAGCGGGAAAAACCTAAATAAAGGCTCTAGAAAGAGCTGAAAATAAATAATAAAATTAAGGAAGTGTAAGATTGAGGAAACATGAAGTATTGTCAGAGAAAGACAATGTCAGTCCTGGGGGGGTTGTGGGGCCTGATGCCATGCAAACCTGGGGGCTGTTCAATCACCTCTATCAGTGCTCTATCAGTGTCTACACTCCAGCCAAATCCAGAGAAAACAAGGAGTCAAAGATGCAGGTCAATAAGCTTATAGATGATTTGCGCAAACAGCTCCTCCAGCAAGGTAAAAAACAAAGTCATATTGGCTTTTCAGACTTTTTTTTTATTCCTTCACTTTGAACTCCTTGGTCCAAGCATACCCTGGAAATGCCACTGTTATATGCAAGACGTTTAAAGAGCTGAGCTTCTTAATCTGGTTAAGAGAAAAAAATGTCTGTAAAGGCCTCTCTATTGAACTCAAGTGATTATGGTATAGCATCCTTACGCCAACCCTGCTCCCAATTTCTCTAGCACTGGAAAAGCAGAAAATATGCCATTAGAGTCTTTGCTTAGTCTTTGCTAGGGTCTTTTAGCAATGGCAAGAGACAAGGACAGGATGCTGTATCTCAAGCTTCCTTTCCAAATCTTTCCCCATCTTGCAAGCAAATCCCCCTCCAACCTTCCCCATTAAGTGTTACATTGTAATCACTTTCCTTATTATCAGGATTTAAAATTGGTCAGAAAACTTAGTTAAAATAGAATCTTCCCATTGGCCGAAATATTTCAATATGGTTAACGATACTGAAGAAAGGCTAAAGAAATCCGCTTTACAACAGAGTCTCATGATTTAGCTTATTTGGGATGCAGCCCTAAAGTTGTTCCACAGTAGTTTAGGATGGTAACTAATATCCTATCTCAGGGATACACTGCCCTAGGAGATAATGCAAGTGCAGCAACGAGGTGCTTTCCTCCCCTCTCTGCATCTAAAGTCTTTGTTGGCCCTCAGGTATCAGCTGGAATCACGGAGGTGGACGGGAGAGCCAAGTAGTCACAGTCCCCAAAGATCTGCACAAAATGCTTCCCTGAAATATGTAGTTAATGGGTTAACAGCACTTCTTCCCTCAAGAACTGCTAGCAGAAAAGGGGTCCTTGGAGGTATGCCAGCATGACACTGCCCACATGTGGTGAAAGGATTTAAGAAGCACAACCACATTTTACACCAAGTGTGCCACTGCAATTAGTGTTAGCCAAGCATTCCCAATCCCTGTTTTCTTGCAGAATGAGAGTCCAGTGGAGAAGCACAAAAGAAACTACAGACAATATTGTTCAAATTATGAAAAAGGAAGGAAAAAAATAACCCAATAATGGCTGACCATGCTCATGGGTTTCTCAGGAGTATGGAAAGCTGGTTTTCATTGAAGAGTGCAGTATAACATAAAAATATAAATTAAAAGTAAAATTGTTATATAATCCACCAACATAATAAGAACAAAGCAGCTATAAAACTGGATTGTTGCTAAAACAACACTAAAGGTCTATAATGGTCTGAAGACACTCCCCCCCCCCCCAAGTCATTGTACATCGTATAAAGTAAACAAAACCTAAAAATGAAACGTCTGTGGAGAAAATGACAACAAAATCTGAAGGGAAAAGTCTATGGAGAAAATGTTTTAATTGGGTACCTAAAGCCAATCAACACATACCAGTAAATCTCTCCAGGGAGGAAATTTCAAAGGCAAAGCAGAAGACTATATTTCTGGTAGGCACCCACCTCCCCTATCTTAAGTGGGAAGACACACAGTGAAGCAGCTCACCAGAAAAACCTAATTGGCAAATGCATGTAGATGGGAACAGAAGGTACTTTAAGCATCATTGTTCCAGATTTAGGACTTTAAAGGTAATAAGCAAAACCTTAAATTTAATGCAGAAACTGGCATGCCATGAAAGTCCTTTAAAACTGGCAAATGTGTTCTTTGTAAAAAATGCTCATGTGCAAGCTTGCTGCTAACATAAACTTCAAAACAGTCTTCAAGAGCAAGCCCAAAAAGAGTACACTGCAATAGTGCAGTCTGGACATGTTCAGAGCATGGATAATAATGTCCAGATTAAGCTATCAAGAACAAACTGCAGTTGGTGCACTAATCAGAACTGTGGAAAGGCATTAAGCTATAGAAGCAACATCCATCTGTTGGTCATGATCTTAAGTGAAGGCCTACCTTCAGGACTGCCTCTCCCCATATGTGCCCCAGACAACACTCCGCTCGGAGTGTCAAAACCTCCTTAAAATCCCCGGACCAAAAGAGGCTCACCTGTCCATCACCAGAGATAGAGCATTTTCAGTAATAGCCCTTGCTCTGTGGAATGCCCCCCCTGAAAACATCAGGGCCCTGCAGAACTTGCCACAGTTCCGCAGGGCCTGTAAAACTGAATTATTCAAACTCGCTTTTAACAGCTGAAGGGAGGTAGCTATTATTCCACCATACCAATAATCCCACTGAATTATTGTAACTGAATTAAGAACATCAAAGAAATCAGAAATGCACATCTTGGACTTACTGATCGTAAATTGTATGATTGTTTTTATTGTGTAACTTGTTTTTAATGTTTTATGTGGCTTAAATTGTTGTTAGCCACACTGAGCCCACCAAGGGAGGGCTGGATATAAATATGATAAAATAAAATAAATAATAAATTAAAAATCCACAAGCTCTGAACCTATTGCTCTAGGCAAACAGCAACTGCTTTAGGGAAACTGCAACCCCTTCCAGAAGAAGTAAACACCATATTTTATATATTATCACTAAGAGTTATCTCATCTGGTCTAGATTGTGTTTCAGTTTGTTAGTCCTCATCCAGCCCATTACCATGTCCAAAGATTTGTTCCAGACTTCCACTGCCTCACCTAACCCAAAATGCTGGTGCTATCTCACTCCAGACCTCCAGATGACTTATCCTAGAAACTTAATGTAAAAAGTATACGCAGGCAGAAAAGAGGAGTGGTAACTTGTCCCCAACTGCTGGGTGGAAGGAGGAGCATTTTTGGAATATGAGCTTTTCAAGAGCCTAAGATTCCTTCATCAGATATAGACAAAGGGAATTTTGACTCTCAAAAACTCACATCCCAAAAAATGTTGCTCTAAAGTGCTACTTAAATCAGTTGCTCTACTGCAGACCCACATAGCTATCCTCTAAACACTGTTTATTTAGGCACTTATGCCCTGCTTTCGTTCCAATAGGCACCCACTGCAGTTTGCAGCATCATTCTATTCTTCTATTTTATCCTCATAACAATAACCCAGTTAGGTAAATTAAGCTGAGGAAGAGTGATTGGTCCGAGGTATTCAGTGAGCTTCTATGACAAAGTGGAATTAACACATCAGTCTCTCAAATCCTAACCACTATTCCATGCAGAAGCTGATATTGTTAAGGCGTGGGCTTCAAATTTCAAAACTGTATTCATTACAACTTGTATTCATTTGGGGTTGGACTAGATGACCCTGGAGGTTCCCTTCCAACTCTGATTACAGTATTTTTACAGTTTAAGATTTTGCCTCCCCCCCCACCCCACCCCCCAAAAAGAATTAGCCATCTTTACATAAATTCAGTCCAAATGTGCATTATGTTTTTGAGTCTTCCAGTTTTCCAGAAGGAACCCCCATAGTGCACGACAACTTCTAGGACAACAACTAACCACAATGGTTCCACTCCAATGCTTCCTTCACACCACACAATTTATCTAAAAATAGCTAGTTTCTCTTCTTATTACTGGTTACTAGATCTGGATCAAATAAGTTACATATGCTTTTACAATATTTATTGGCTCGCAACAACCCTGTGAGGCAGATTCCTCCTAAACTGGCAGTGACATTAAAATAAATGCAAATGTCATCAGTGCTTGACTTTAGCTCAGTGACATTCATCAGCCTTTATCAATTTCTTCCCTTCTACTGGAAGGGAGCACATTCCCAAATTCCACAGCCCTAAATAGCATGACTCTCACATCCTCAACACTACCAGTGCAGTCTTAGACTGAGTTACACCCTTCTAGGCACAATGACTTCAGTGGAGTTGTAACAGTATATATCTGCTTAGGATATCACTCTATTTTATGCCATCCAAAACTAAGGTGATCTATTTACAAAAATAACAAGGCCTCACGGGTCTCCTTGGATGCTTCCTGGCAACTGTGGGACTTTCTTTCCTTTTGACATCAAGAGTCCCAAGCCTTGTGGAGATGAAATAAACTTTTATGATGACTGGCTAATTAAGAGTTTTCCAGTATGGCTGTAGAGGTTCATATGTTGCATACACAGATAACTTCAGACGCACATCTACATGCACCTTTTTAGAAGAACAGAAGTAAATAAAGCTCTTCATTACTTTTTCTACTTTTCTAAGAATGATAAACACGCAAACAAAATGCTGGGTTGTGGGCATGTCCAATGTCACATCATTCTGCTTCCTTTCTGAAAAGCCCCAGCTACTAGCACATGTGCAGTATGGATTACTGCTCCATTAACAGAACAATGATGCGTTTACTTCCTTTTGGATAAGAACTTGCATACTTAATATTCCTTGTAGATATTCATAACAGAAGGCAAAAATCAGGATTTCAGATGGGCATTTTTATGTGAAATGACTAAGGTCAAATGAGAGACTGCTGACAGTTGCCTCCTGTGAGATCCATTTTTGAGTGAAAGAATAAACTAGTGCTACTCAGTTTTTGATGGTTAGACTCAGAACTGAACGATCTGGAGCCAAATCCAAACAAAAACGGATACTGGTTTTACTGAGTGCTGGAAATAACTTCTCTTTAATCCTAAATTCAAGATCCATAAAAAGAATGATTCACATACTAAGCTCCTGAAACCACTGCATTACAAGTGGGCATTAAAAGCAGGTTTTAAATTACACATTGTAGTACCTTTATTACAAAAGTATTCCACTTCTTCACAACTCAGATTCCCAGGTTCAAACTCTGCAGAAAAGGTTCCCTCAAGAGGAAAATCTTCTTTGGAGATGTCATTTTCTTCAGATAGACACTCTTCCTCTTCATCCTCAACAGCATCCTCAAGAGGGCCTTTAAGAGAACCAACAATACTGTACCAAAATAATATATTTACAATAGAATATAAAAAAGGAAAAGTTGAATCTCTGAAATGATACTTAATTTTAAAAAGAAGTGCTCACTGTTTTTAAACTATACTTCAATAACTGCAGAACAAGAGCAATGAAAAAACACCTTCCATCTTATGATAAATTGCAGACCTTTTGCTGGCTTTTACTGAAAGAGGATTCCACTACAACATGCTATCCCATAGACTAAATATTATTCATATAAGTGTGTGTGTGTGTGTGTGTGTGTGTGTGTGTATATATATATATATATATATATATATATATATATATCCAGTAATCTGGAAACCCATTAGGATTCATGGAGTGGGAATAAACATTTGGGTCAGTCCCTTTCCCTTCCAAATCTTCACCTCCATAATACTTTAAGTTCTTAAGTGTCTGAGCAGGACAATGTCTTCACCAAAGAAGGAGGCAACATAACACTTGCTTTTTCTTTTTTAACTGACTCTCAACTGTTGCCAACATTCAAAAGGGAATGAGAATAGTATTTCCAGTTCACTTAGTATGCAGAAATTGCATACTTATTTATCTGAAGTTGGTTTTCTTTTGCTGAATTTGTGATAAGCATTCACTAAAGTAACTAAAATTACCATGGAATAGTGAAGTTGCCTCTTTGTCAGAACCTCCAGTACTAACATACACACATCCAGAACAGTTCTGTGTAACATCAAAGTATATAGAATTGGGGTTTTTTGTAATTTAACTTTCATTTACCATCTGCTAACAAAAAAAAATACTAGCATGAAATGTATTTAGAATTCTAAGCCTCATAGGTTTATCCAAAAGCCTATCCAAGTCCTTTCATGTATATTTGAAAGCCACCTGATCAGAACTATACCCATCCAACTAATCTGACCTACAAATATAATGAACCAAAAGCTTTGTCCACTCAGAGATATTCTGGAATGATTACTGAAAGCTGTTCCAGTATTTATTTAGTTAGTTAATTTCTAGTCTGCCACATCCCGCAAGTGGGCTCAGGGCGGATTACAACAAACTTAAGCAATAACAATGCTGTCACACCCCTGCCGCCCCCCCCCCCCCCGAGGTTTCTTGCGGCCAGCACTCCCGGTGCAGTTTTTAGTAGTCAGCTGCGGAGGTCTCAGAAATGGGAAGGGGCTCGGTTACACCACCCAAAGCCTCCTATCCCTGGTGGTACGCTGGGCTTCTCGTCCTTGCTCTCTGTGGGTAGGCAGCCCTTTACCTCACAACCACTCCTTCCTCCCCAACCTCGCTGTTTGACTGCCTTTTATTCCTTTTATTTGACTCCCTGGCTCTGGGAGCTGCTTCAGATCGTTGAGGTGAGTGGGGAAGCCTTGGGTGGTATAGGCGTCCAGCGGGGGAGGGCCCTTGCTGGTGGGGCTTGGCTGGGTGGGTGGCTGCGGGGGAGATGACCCCCCCCTCGGCCGAGTCCCGTGGCGGGACAAATGCACAATAAAAATTAGAAATAAATTAAATTTAAATAGTTAAAACAATAAAACAATGAAATTACTGCATTTCAGGTGGGAGATAACTAATCAGGTCATAGTGCAAACAGAGCTGGAACTGATGATATATCAATAGGCCCAATAGACGGTGGAATATGGCAACAAGGGAGGCCAGATCCTATGTACTATGGGTGTCCACGGCCTCACTCAAAGTAAATAAAGTAACTAGACTGGAGCCAGGCTCAAAATGGGATTTTTGTATTTTGGACTCTCTAAGTGGAGCTCTTTGGAGTGTGGGATTAGTTCAAAATTGGCTCATTTCACCACCTATCTGTATGTGCACTCACTATTGCTCCCTCCTCTTACTCTGACAAATACTGACCTAAACCTAGTCATAGCAATGAATATGCATGGCAGGGTCTTGTAGCAGTATTTAGAGTCTGACAGTGGTTCCAATGGAGAGCCAAAAACAGGCATTTTGATGAGGAGTCCCCACTGTGTGCCCAATTAGCATATTTTGGGAGCTCAAGGGAATCTAAATGTTAGAAAGAATTATTTCTTGCTGAGTGATTTTGAAATTAAATTATTTTGTGCCCTTTCTGAATTGTGTTGGGGTTGATGTACAGCCCTTCAACAAAAAAGTGGGAGAGATTTGGGGGGTACTCCACATTCAACAAACTAAGTGTATTTGGGCTTAACAAGCAAGGCAAAACTACTTTTCTGCAGCCAAGAAAAATGGGAGCTATTTAAAACGAGCAAGTTCTTCCGGCAGCCACTCACTTTTAACATGAGTTGTATCAGGGGATCTGTAGGAAGGAAACATTTTTATTAATTTTTCCCTTATCTGAGAGAAGAATGTTGATTTTTTTTCATTTAGGTTCCTTGCCTGCAGGTAGCAGACCAGAGAATCATATAGTAGAAAATTTTTCCTTTTGATTAATTTCATTCCATGTGTTATGTTATTTTTATATATAATTGATTTCAGGTTTTGCTCGTAGCTGTACATCTTTTTTATATCTCTACCCACTGCCTTCCTTCAATCAAGAAAGTTGAAGGAAATTACCTGAATTTTGTTAAGTTTATTAAAAAGAGCTCTGTGAATATTTAAATTGAGGTTTGAAATGCTAATACAAGAAAGATATTAGAGAATTTTAATGGTGGGTTCAATTTGACCCACAGACTATTGAAGAAAGGGTCAAATTTTATTCAAATTATTTCTTTACAGTAAAAAAATGAACCTTTGATTTTATGAAAGTGGATTAACATTCATCCTTGCTCAATCTTTTTGGCACTTTGGTGCTTTACAGAATTAACTGGACTTGTGTATAAACTTCTCAAAAGCCTTTCAGTGTTTAAGTAGTTTAGAACTTAACTTTCAATACTTGTATCTCTTGAATAATATCAAGAGGTCTTGATAAAACTTCCTTTCATTAGCTTTTTTCCCCTTACAGCTTAGACTAGGCTCTTACAGCAATTTACAGAAGTTTAAAAAGTAGATATAGTTCTGAAATATGGGTATAATGTTGCATAATCCACTGGGACCCTTATTCCTAATTCTATGTATGGCATCTAATCAATTCCATATTAGAGTTCAAAAACAGTTTTTGTAGACAAAAATATTTGCAGAGAAAGCATTACTTTCTTAAGAAGTGTGTTTATCCAAAGTGGAGATAGGGGCAAAGGAAAAAGAACAGGAGGCGATATCTGGACAGAAGGTGGGAAAGCTGGCAACCAAGATATGAGAACAGATAAGAAGATCATACAGATGAGTTAGACGGGGCTATTGAGAGCCATCATGAAGCCCTAGACAAAAATTACCTTGGCCCCCACATGTGATATCAAAGCCAAGTGTCGCATGAAAACAAATCACATGGTTTCTCCGGATCTATAAGCCCTGAAAGCCCCTACAATATTGTTCACCATGTGTTTCCCTCTGACAAAGGTCCTGCCCCCTTCTGTCAGTGACCAATCCCCTGTATTCCTGTTTGGTGTATGTGAAAAGAAGTTGAGTTTCTTGAACACATAAACCTGCCTCATATTGTATCAGACCCTTTGGCCCATCAAGGTCAGTATTGCCTCTTCAGACTGGCAGTGGTTCTCTAATATCTCATCACCTATTGCCTGATCTTTTTATGCTGATTGAACCTGGGACCTTCTGCATGCTAAACTTATGCTGATTGAACCTGGGACCTTCTGCATGCTAAACTTATGCTCTACCACTGGTGCGGAGGGAAGGCAGGAGGCTTTTGGGGGGGGGGGAGTTGAGGCTTCTAGGGGGAGCACGTGCATAAAGGTGTGTGTGGTTAAAACAGTTAAGAAATAGAAAGGAAATTGCTATAGGGCAGGACTATGAGGATGAGGTTAAAAAGTGTGTGGGGAATTGTAGTGAAGGCAGAGAACAAGGAGGTGTAGTGTTTTCCCCCTTCCGTCTCCTCTGACTGTGGCTCAGCAAGGATTGGTGAAGCTACTACACAGAGGAGCAGAGCCGAGCATTTGATGCTGCCACCACGATACTACACAGTGACCATGAAGGGGGTTGGGAGAGTGGGAACATGAAGCAGTGGTTTTCTGACAAAGGGACGGGACCAGCAGGGGAGAGAGGAGGAGTACGGCCAGTGCACGGATTGGGAGGCAACTGGCCTTTGTGCATGCCACTTTGATGGGAAAGACATCCAGGCCTCAGAAGCAAGTGGAAGAACAAAAGGAAAAAGAGGCAGTACCATTGCCACTGCATATCTGAACAGCCTCAGAATCAGGAGGCACAATGATCACCAGGAAGGATGGGTGGGGGTGACAATTTCTCTTCTTCCCTTCACCTGTTCCCAGAGGTCACAGGAGAACAAAAACACCCTGAGAGTTTTCAGAAACAGCCTCTCTGTCAGGCCTTCCCTCAGCCTCACTGCTTCTATGGGAAATGCAGGAGGAATGAGAACTGGCAGTGGGGGAATCTGGGAGAGCCAAGTTCAGACCCCCTACCTTCCTAAGCCAAAAATCTATTGTCTGGGTCATCCGGGGATGATTGCTCAGCCTGACCTATCTGATGGGATTGTTAATGGTGGTGGGGTAGGCCAGGCCTGCTTCCATTTTTTCTTCCCACCTATCAGCCAACCTACTTTTCAGCTGCTCACATATCTTCAACTATAGTAACTTCTTCTATACCCTGCCTTTCTCCACAATGTAGACCCAAAGCAGTTTACATCGTTCTCTGCCCCTCCTTTTCCAAGCATGGGCCTGCAGCACTATGATGCTGGTTTAGGGGGCATTGTCTGATTGACAGAAACCACCCCCAACTCAAGCAGTTTATTTAAAACCAAGATACTGCTGCAGCAACCTACCTGTCTGACGGCACCCCGAGAGTGTATAACTGGGAAACAAAGCTACATCATAACAGATTGGTCCAGAAAATGCATTCTTTTCCTACTTACATAAGACCATGTACTGCATTGTTTAACATATCGTGCTTATGGATTGATCCAAGTAGGCAGCCGTGTTGGTCTGAAGTAGTAGAACAAAATAGGAGTCGATTGCACCTTTTAGACCAACTTAGTTTTACTCAGAACGTAAGCTTTTGACAAACTATATTATGTTGCATGCTTAAAGGTGGGTTAGTTGGATGGGGAAAAAGAAATTCCTTCCTTTTGCCCAGGTTTATGGCAATAGAGTCACTGACAGACACTTTCACATTTTGACATACTACTGTTTTGTTGCTTTCACATGCTCATGCTAATCAGATCAAAGGTTTGCTCAATTTGTTAATTTTACTATTCTGTCATTGGATCTTATATTTCTACCATTTTACATTCTAAACCACTGCCTACCAGATAATTTTACTATTCTGTCATTGGTTCTTAAATCTGTACCATTTTGCATTCTGGGCCACTGCCTACCAACTAAGTATAGCTCTGCTCACTGTGCCGGATTCCTCGTCTGATGAAGGGTGCTTAACAGCACATGAAAGCTTATGTTCTGAATAAAACTAAGTTGGTCTTAATAGTGTTTATGGATTGTACAGATTATAGCTTCATTTCAAATTTATGCAATCCTAGTCCTATTCTATTGTTTATTAGATGCAGCATCCTATTGTTTCCATTGGTTTACATTCTGTAATCTGCGCTGAGACTCAAGTGAGAAAAGCGGATTATATACAACATAAATAAATATATATCTAACCACTATCTTCCAGACCAGATAGAAAGATGAAGCATGGAACGTATATCATTTGCCAATAGGTAATAATTTTAATATGTTTATAGGACAGACCTACATGGAGTTGCATCAGTGGACTTCAATGGATTTAGAAGCAAGTAACTCTGCTTAGGGTAGGCAAACAGCACGTATCCACACAAAGTTTAGTATGGTATTTATCTTCCAAGCTTTCTGTGTGTGTGTGTGTAGACTTTATATTGGAAGAAGGTGATCTAGGCCTGCAAAAACAAATCTCATATAATTTACAATTTTCCAAAGATTTGAGAATGTTGTCTTTTCATATAATTAAACCAAAATCATAAGATTGCAGTAAGATTTTTAATTTTCAACAACTGGTAGAATTTTCCCTCTCTCTCCTCAAATTATATATATATATATATATATATATATATATATATATATATATATATATATATATATATATATATACATACATACAAACACACACACATACTCAAATAAAATCTCTCTCTCTCTCTCAACAAGTGAAGAAATACAATTATAAATAATAATAATGGTAGGAAAAACTCAAATGTTTCCAATTATAAGATAAGGATGCTCTTAGCTGCATTTGTCCCACAGAATGAGAGTCACAGAAAAGATGAAATTACATCTTTATTGGACCAATTACTTCTTTAAATGCACTCCTCAAACTAGGCTGCAAGGTTTTGTTTACAAGACACTGCACAGTAACTTCAGGTCTGCTATACAGCTGTTTACCTGGGCAAGCATCCCTGAGCATTCTATACACACATTTCCCTCATCATTCATTTGTACTGTATCCTGAACTCCACACATACCTATGATCATTAACCTAATGTTAATTAGCATGCTATTGTTTACATGATAATTTATCCTGAGATGAAAGATTCAGATCATAAAAGATCCAATTAACCTGGGGCTCTTTTCTTTTCTCTGAATTTGCATCATCCACTGTTATTAACTCCTTGAAGGCATAAACAAGTCACAGACCAAAGCAAGATAGATTTGTGTGTTTATTAATCAGAACACATGTATACAGACTTTAGAAATGATGTAAATAACGTATAGTCTGATTATGAAGTAAACTTGATGGAACAATTTGACTGCATTTATTTACAAATTAGACAGCATAGTTCTAGTCATTTTTCCCCCACTACACTGGCCCACCTGCTGAGGTTTGGAGGGCAAAAAATCAGATGTTAAAAAACAAAAACTGACAAAGGATGTTCAGGTGGCTTCTCTTCTATACTTATAATTCACCAACTCTTTCATTCTGTTTTGCCTCCAGAGTGCTCCTCTTCCTCAATTATAATGCTCACTGGATGACAGTGAATGCTATGCCATCGTGAGCTTCTGGTAGAAAGGACAAGGTAAAATGTGTTGAGATTCTCTTAAGATAGACCAATTCCACTCTACACCATGAAATGATCTGCAGTTGTGTCATGGCCTTCTGGAACACAGGCTAGAATTGAAGAATGTACATATCACAAACACTACAATTTATGTCTTTTCATTTTTTCAGCATAATGTACAAACCCAACATTGTCATAGAGTAGCTTTACTTTCTCCCAGAGAAACTCAATGGCTGCCTTTAACAACTATGAGGCAAAAAAGCATGAACACATGAAAGCTGCCTTATATTGAGTTACACCACCAGACTACCAAGGTCACTATTACCTACTCATGAGTGGTGGCAGCTTTCCAAAGGTCCTTCATATTACCAGTGACTAAACCTGGAGTTTTCTGCATGCAAATCAGATGCTCTACCACTTAGCCACAGTCCCTCTACTGCACACTGTTTTATATACTGTCAAGATGGGGACCCATAAGGAATTGTGAGAAAAGAGGAAAATTTGGAATTTCATTTCCCCTTCCACACACACCTTTTCTTGTCAACATTCTGTCCTCCTGAAGAACTTTCAGTCTAGTTTTGGCTTTCTTTTGGGTTTTTTGGTGGAGGGATTAGATTGTAATCTTTCTTTTTCCCCCTTTTTTGCTTATCTGGGGAGGTCCTCCTGAATAGGAATAGCCCCTACCTTGTATGTGTGTAGCCGAGTTTTGCAGTATTCGTGATCTGAACAGTAGTCTACAAGATTACTATCATATAGAACCAAAGACAAGAAGAATCTTTACTGAAGAGGTAGAGGGCAAAAAAACCAGAGTTTTCTTTCCTTTTACCATCTTCTCTAAGGAAGCTAAGAATCAGTACAGCCTCCACCTTATCCACCTTGTTTTCCAGCTGATCAGTACCCAGCTGGAGCAAAGTATGCAGTATTAGTCAACATAACTATCTCCAGATGCCAATCAACGGAGCTCATCTACCTCTGGAGACAGCAAGATATTTATTTATTTGAGTAGATTTTAAACAGCCCTCTCCAACCAAGGCAAGGCTCAGGGTGGAATACAACATAGGTCCCTATACAAAATAAAAGCTGCAATGACAGCTGTCCTGTCTCCATAACGACTTTAGAGGGTACAGATTTCTATGGATGCATTTTATGACTCCTCTCCCTCCAATTCCACTCCAAACGAAAGATAGTTCAGTTTGCTTTATTACGGTCCATGACCAAATACACAGCACAATGCAGGCCAACAACAACCACAGAAAAATTGTAAAAATCAAGATGGACCTACATAGGTAAAACATGATATATAAAATATAGATGAGAAAATAAAATATTGGACATTAGTATGAATAATGGGATATGACAAATAATGCAGTACTGGTCGAACATCTTCTAACTTATTAGATATAGTACATATGATAAAAAAATTAAAAATTATACAGCTCCAGAAAAATATTAACTAGAATACACTGGTTAAAATTACAATCTGTTACCTCGGCATTGGCTTGTGAGAACCACAGAGTGCAATTTAATTGCATGGGAACAAAATTTGGCAACTTTATGCATGGTCTCTGTATTTGTATCAGTTTCAGTAGCATTTGTGGTGGTATGCAAAGTACTCAGGCATTTAAGAAAAGGTAAAATACAAGCTTGGAAATATTCAAAAAACAGTCAGTTCAAGACCCCTTCTTTACATAATCCTCACGTATTCTCCTAGCTGCTGCCATAAATTTGGCACAATTAATTGTGAATTGGGGGTTAAAATCTGATAACAGCATATTTCTGATTTTGAAATCAGAGAACCCCAGACATCCCTCAAACAAAGGATAAATGTACCTGGCGCGTATGCCTAGGTAAAGGCCACACCCAAACAAAACATGGTTAATCGTTTCCACTTTATCTGCACCACAAGGACAAATCCGCTCAGCCACAGGCACCTGTTTGAAGCGGCTCTCAATGACTGCTGAAGGAAAGATATTGCAACGGGCCATAGAAAAGGCCCTTCTGCGTGATGGTATTGTTAGATTTGAGAGATAGGGGGCTGGAGCTAGCACATATCTCCTTAGAGGGGGAGCTAGATAATCTGGGACCTTGGCAATATCATTCTGTCTCTCAATGTCTTGTAATCTCTGTTTGACTATGGTCTGGAGAGATTCAGGTGAAAAGCCAAGCGTAGACAATTTCTGATGGATGGCTATAACCCAAGAAGATCTCTCTTCCTCTGGAGAAAATACCTGCTTTGGAGGATAGACTCTATGGTATTATATTCTGCTGAGGTCTCTCTCAACTTTGGTTGCCTAGCAATAGTCACTGCCTAGAAGTGGCCCAATCTTCTTCTGTCCTGAGGGGAGGCTGAGGAAAGGAGGAAGGGAGGGAGTGACAGGAAAGATATGGCCAGCATGGCCTCTGAGGAAATGCTCCCAGCAGGGCCAGGCCTAACGTGTAATCACATTACCTCCTTCGTTCCCTGTCTCCTCGCCATCCCCTCACCATTGCTGCCTACTTTCTCTTCCAAATGCCACAAAGAGTGGGGGTAGGCGACAGCAGACGGGACAGAGGAGTGGACTCAACCAATGGAACACAATGGAACTTGATGGCAGTTGAGTAGCAGTTGATAAGCCAATGGCTGATGGAGTGCACACCACAGCCAATGGAAGAGCCAGAAAGTGTGTATGTATATATATATATATATGTATATATATATATATATATATATATATATATATATATATATATATACACACACACACACACACACACACTCAGGATAAGGCCTGTTGTGAAAAAAAATACAATGGGCTCTACAAAGAGGCTCTGAATGAGTATCCCCCCATCCTTGCTGTCTTCCCACCCATCCAAGTGAAGGCATTCACTCCCCCACACAGACACACTTCAAGGGGAACAGACCTCTGCCATCCGTTGTAATTCTAAGTGATCTCTAGCCCTCACCTGGAGATTGGCAACAGTGGCTCCTGAGGAGGAAATGGCTGATTTGGAGGGTGGTGTGTATGACATTATACCTTTCTGAGATCCCACCCCTCCTCAAACCCACCCTCTCCACACTCTACCCCTTCAATCTCCAGGAATTTCCTAACCTGGAGTTGGCAGTCCTATTTCCTTCCCTTATCTGCCCCTCTGACTTCAGCTTTCCATCACCTCCCCCTCCCTGTAGCCTCTACATAGGAAAAAGACTATCTTTCTCCACAGTGGCAAGGGGACAAAGAAACCTACATCAATCTCTTCTCCCCTCCCCCCTTTGATCTGCACTACAACCCTGTGAGGTAGGTGAGGCTGAAAATCTGTTACTGGTCCAAGATCACCCAATCAACTTCCACAGCAAGAACCTGGGTCTGGCAGACCCTGCTCTGAAGCCCTAACTCCTATGCCCTCCTCAAACTCCACCCCAGAATCTCCAGGAATTTCCCATCAATCTGGAACTGGCAGCCCTAGTCAAGACTGGCCCCAATGAGTTCTTCCTCAGAGGCCTTTAGTGATACCTTTCAGAACAGCACTCTCTCTTTGATAACGTTTACTTCAATCTCTCTGTGTGTCTTGCTTTTCCTCCCTATCTCTCTCTCTGTGTACCTGGCCTACTGCAACAGGACACCATCCCCCCCCCCCCAGTCATTAGGTGCTTCCTTCCCAGAAGAGGACAGGGAAGAGTCCTCAGCCAGTCGAGGAAATCCTAACCAATTAAGGGAAAACCTTCCCTCCTCCTCCCTCTCTCAGTCAATTATGGGAAGGCTTTTTCTATGACTCCTTCCTTCCTCCTCCATTCCTCAGCCAGTCAAGGGAAGGTTTCTTTTTCTTCTCCGCAAAGCAGTGCAACAGGCAGCTTAGCCAATGGGAGAGTAGGGAGAGGCAGCAACTGCCAAAACCAAGGTTGGCTGCCTTTAACTGACAGAATCAGCTTGGCTGGCTAGCAAAAGCCACTCAGGTTGGAAAAAGGAGCAAAATCAACCAATGAATTTTCCATCAAAGGCCAAAATAGGGCTTGAAAGGGCTTCCCCTATCAGTTTCTACTGAGAGAACCAAGCTGGGTTGCTTTATACTGAGAGAAACAAGATTGGTTGCTGCCTAGCTGTTTCCCCAGAGGGCCAATCGTCATCTCTTCTGGGGCCACCAGTGGGTGAGTGAGAGCAGAGGCAGCCAATGCGATGCAAGAAGAGTTGATTGATGGTTTGAAAGGCCAAAGGTTGATGCACCAGAGTCCCACCCACTCCCACCAATAAGAAAGCTCAGATTTGCCAAGACAAAAGGGGAATTATATATAAAAGATAGATAGATAAGATGCAACTCATTATACAGTAGGACACAGATTACCCCATAAACAGCAGTGCTCTTACTTTGTATCATACCTGTATTGTTTACTTTGTTCACTATGTTAAAGATATGTGTTTAAAAGATTACTTAGCATTATTGTTCAATCATTAATCTATTGCACAGCATGAATTGTTTCTAATAGCTTACTGCATTTCCCCTCATTTCACTTTGTACCATATAAAATAATTTCTCTATTCTACTTGTTTACATTCCTCATATATTTACAGACAACTTATTGTACTCCTTTTAATAGCTAATTTATCAAATTACACAGTTCAGTGAATGTCTAATCTGTCTTCAGTAGTCAATTCTAGCAGCTTTGTTGTTCTACTCTAAACTTTTTTCAGTTATTTGAAGGCGAAAAAACAAACAGAACTCTTGTAGCACCATAAAAACTAGCAATATTTTTCTACTAGTACTTTCTAATACTCCTTTTCTTCCATTCTAACATAGAAGCAAAAAAAAATCATTAAAATGCCAGCACGTGGGAGTAGGCAAACTAGGCAAATGCCTAGGGTGCCAGCTCCCAGCAGGGGTGAGGGGCGGGCACCCCCTCCCCACTTGTGCTGTCCCCAAGCCCATCTGCATCGCTTGAAGCGCTGACTGGTTTTTCCTGGCTTTAAGGGGTCGTGGAAGTTTCCCTGGCCCCTTAAAGACAAGAAAAAACAGCACCTCTCATCCACAGCGCTTGCTGAACTTGGAAAGCACTGTGGAGGGGAAATGCTGACTGTTTTTTCCTGGCTTTAAGGGGTCGCGGAAGTTTCCCTGATCCCATAAAGACAAAAAAAACCCAGCGCCTCTCATCCGCAGCGCCTGCTGAACTCGGCAAGCACTGTGGGGATGCGCAGAGTGCTGGTGTGATGACGTCATCTCTGGGTGATGTCATCAGGCTGCGTGAGAACAAAGCATGCATGGAAAAAATGAACTGGGGGAGGGCACGTGTTGGGATTCTGCTTCGGGCAGAAGAACCCCACACGCCGGGCCTGCATGCTACTAAAACACTGCTACTACTGGAGCTCTGTGCGTATGTATGGACAATGTACAGCAGAAGTCTGTGTGGGCCGCTGCACACCAAAGTTATATTTTTTACTGAATTCTAGTACTCCAATCTGCACACAGAGCTCCCTCATCTAGAAAAGCATTTCTATTCATTTAAAAAGAAACTGGCCTCGGTTTACATTCCATTGTCTATATGGTTTTACTTCCTTCACCAAATTTCACAGGATAACTGTGCAAAAGCTTATGCATGCACTTTAGTATATAAGAAGTTCTGGACTGTTTTATCACCAACCAATAGTCTGAAGAATAAAATAGGATCACAAAATTATGCAATTGGAGAAGAGTTTCTATGAAGGACCATACAGCAGTTCAATTAGCAAATGACCCAGACTTTACACACTGTGGATTTGGAAAAATCCCAGCATCCAAAAGGAGAACTATTAAAATACTGACATTTTTTAAGACTGCTCTTAATGGGTTAGAATAGAGTTAAAATTAAAGTGCAAAATATTATAATAATATATTATGGTAGTAATAATAATGGTCAGCCATTGATAGTAATACAGAAGGAAACATAAAAAATAGCTTGCAGCCCTGCTTGTCACAGGCAATATAACATCATTGTACTATACAGTAATAGAAATTCTTTTGAAAATAATTAGATTTCCAAGATGGACATTTTTATAGAATTGACATTGCTATTAAAAATGAGTGTAAAACTCTACAGACCGCAATATTACAAAATGTCACCATGCATTATAATAATATTTTGGTACCACTGAAAAGATTGTATTTTGGAGAATATGGGATCAGAGAAGGAGGAAGCTACAAGAAGGATTAAAAGTTGGAACCTAGAAGTACTCATAAGCTCTGGAAATTCATATTTATATTGTGCTATTTCATTGACAATTCCTCTTACTCTTTTATCATTAATGCTACCCTAGTTATTAATGTAAGTTTATTGCTTAATATTACATAAAGTATGTATTCTTTGCTAAAGTAAAATGGATATCAATATTTACATTTTGCTATCATTATAAATGGCATAAAAATTCTGATGTCACTAGCGTAATACTTAATTACTGAATAATTATTTAGGACAAGGCTCTTGGAATATTTCCTTTAAAGTACCTATATGAGTGTTTGCTTGATGTCCCAGCAAAAGAAACACTCGAACAGGATTTACTCTCATCATCAATATCCAGACTTTGGTGGAAAAAATTGTAAAAGGCTATTCTGTTGCCAGAGTTTATCCTCAGATGTCCTTCCAGTTTCTACTGGCATGAAATATGGGATTTTAGGGTGCAGCTCAAGATAGGTTTGACTTCCCCAGGAATGCTACAGTGGATAAATGAACAAAAAGCCTTCATAGAAGTGTGTATTTTGCCTCTTTTGAGCCAAAAGGTTTCTAATGTCTGGATCAGGTAACATAAGCACAAACCATCTGCCCGCCTTTCTCTTGCTACTAAAGGACCCTAGCTCCTGCATATGCGTAAATGTACAGTAATACATACACAAAATTTAGGAGCTCATTCATTCATTCATTCATTCATTCATTCATTCATTCAAGGGTTTTCTTATCACATGACAGAGTATATGCTTGCTAAAATGCCACCATGATCAAGAAAAATCAATTACCAAACTGCAGCGACAAGGAAGTAGCATTGTCAAGTCTGTGTTGGAAAATACCTGGAGACTTTGGGGTGGGTCCAGGAGAGGATGGGGTTTGGGGAGGGGAGGGGAAGGGAAGGGAAGGGGCCTCATCATGGTTCAATGCCATAGAGTTCACCCTTCAAAGCAGCCATTTTCCTTATGGGAGCTGATCTCTGCCAGCTGGAGATCAGGTGTAAAAATCTCCAGGTTCCACCTGGAGGCTGGAAACTCTATGAGGAACATAATTAATGGCCAACTTCAGCATGCTCCATATTGCTCTTTGTAATCAGATGCACCCAGAAATCAACTGTAAAAGGCCCTGAAATACCTCTGAACAACCCAAATTACACACATAAACAAAACAAAAAACTGGCCTCTCTGCACCTTATAAACAGCAGCTACTAAACAAGTAATACAATGGACAGAAAGAAAAAAAGCTTGCTGCTTCTAAGTAGCCATATCAAGGGAAGGTTCTTCCTAGACTGCCCATCACAAGAGCCCAGAAACAACAGAGGAGGCAGGAGGTGGCTGAAGTCAGCAGTATGCAGGTGTACAGCTGCTGACTTGCTAGGAATGTACCGTTTAGGAAAGACAGAGACAAAGTTCAAGACTACAAGGAATAATAAGGCACACTGAAGAGAGTTACTGAAACTTTAAAAAGACAGAGAAAGAAAACTAGGATCCTGTTTGGAGGATTACAGAGCACGGCAGGTATTTGTTTTAATGCTAGCCAAAAAGAAGACACAATTTCAGAAAGTCTGAGGATGTCCATTCAGTCCTTTTGGAATGCATTACAAAGGGGAAAGTGGTGCAAAAAAATCATGTGGCATTTACACTGGGAAATATACCGGTATCTCTCAGGCACCATAAAAGCAATATGCAAACATTGTATTTTATGGAGAAGGTATATGCCAAAAATAAAACAGAAGCAGAAATGGAGTTTCCAATTTCCATCTTTCTTCTTCACCAGACAACCAATAAGAAGGTCATATTCCTCAGCCCTCAACTGAAGTGGAGCATAGCTCTAGAAAGTTTATATTCAATGCATCTGTTAGCCTTTAAGTGCCACAGAGCTCCTTTTTTGGTCTTCCAACTTTACCAGAATATATAAAATACTAAGGCAACTTTGAGATACAGAACATTCATTAGTCTACTAGTAAAGGGGAGGGGCTGTGGCTCATTGGCAGAACATCTGCTTGGCACACAGAAGGTCCCAGGTTCAATCCCCAGCATCTCCAGTTTAAAGGATCAGGTAGGAGGGGGTGCAAAAGAGCTCTGTCTGAGGCTCTGGAGAGCCACTGCTGGTCTGAGTAGACAATACTGACTTTGATGGACCAAGGGTCCATCAAGTAAGTATAAGGTAGCTTCACGTGTTTGTGTATCGAAGTATTTTATTTTTAAAACACATTTATAAAAAGGAAGTGTACCAGAAATAAAAATAAAGCAAATGTTGTCTATTGGTTGTTTTGACTGCTGGTTTGTTATGTCTGTTAGTTGACCTTGAAGCATACTTCATTGCCCTCCAGGATCCTGATACGTACATTCCGATTGGCTGTTGTTTTATAACCAGCCAATTGGGACATGAGGCATTTCTCTCAGGAAATGCAAATGAAGGATCCTGGAGAGATCAATAGGGTGGATTGCTGCCCATATAAGGGAGCATGTTTAACTCAGGCTAAATGTATATAAGGAGTGGTGTTGCCTGCTTGTGTTCAGTTCTGCTTACCTCAAGCTGGCTAAACTTACTATATAATAGCAAACAAGCTATATGATTTCTTCATGCTTATATGCTGTAGTAGCTGAGCAAGAATGGTTAGTGCAGTGGAGCAGGAGAATGTCACATCATGGATAGATAGATTCAGGATGTCTGTTACTCTATAACTTTATATGTCAGATACTTTTTAGTTTTACATATCTCTTATAGGAAACTAGGTACCCATTTACCAACCAGTAGGGCAATGAAACAGGGCTATCGCCTGTCAAGCACGCTATTTCTGGTTATTGAATCAATATGTATTATGGAACCCTCTTTCTTTTGTCTCTAATCCTTTCTGCATAAGACTGGTTTTCACAACTTCCCCCCCTTACCTAGTAATTCTAAAGGATTCAGAATATGCAAGTAACCTTGTCTTTGTAAGTAGATTGCCTCTCCCACCAGTTCCCATCCATATGTCTTATCAGTAAGTCAGGAATGTGTGGGAACTAAGAGATGTTGTAGTGACCAAATGGATAGTTGATAGTACCCTTTGAACCTTCTCTGCAATTCACATCTGTATGTTATGCTTTTGAAGCTATCTACTATTGTGCCTTTGAAGTAGCCTTTAAGATGCCATGCCGTGTGTATCGTTTCCAAGGTATCGTTCCTTGGAGCAAGTATTGGATTATCAATAAAACAAATCTTTGAATTAAACAAAGCTTGGTTATTCTAAATACCGATGCTTGACACCACCCATACAAATAAATGAAGTTTCTCTGTACTTGGCAGAACTGCCAGGAATACAACTGATACTATTGGGGGTGGGGGGGAGAGAGCTTTAAGAAAACTCTCAAGCATATGTAAAGCCATCTCATGTAGCAAAGCATTAGAAAGTCAAAGTCCTGACGGTGATAAAACTAAAATGAAAATTGGACTTACAGGACCCAAGGAAATTTACTCTATACCTATCAACAATGAAAAAAGTTACAAAATCCTAGAGTGCACAAGGATGCAAAAAATAAAACTCCTGTCCATACTATATACTGCTCAAGTTGGTGACCTGCAGCTTGGTATACCATCCCACAAAAAACATTTATTTGCCAACCTATCATAGTATAATATTCAGGCTTATTATAAAGTACAGAGATGTAGTGCCCTCTTTCTATATACTAGTGCACGTGCTGGGAATATTTGGTACATCAATTTTAAAAAGCACTAGCCTTTCTACATTTAGGATCAGAAGACAGGGAATTGTAAAACCATGGAAGAAAGAAGGAAAAGTTCAGGAAAGAGATAGAAGAAAGGCTGGGAACACCAAAAAAAAAAGCCACTGAAGACTATGGAAAAAAGAGCAGGGGATTTCTGACTACTTTCTGAACTGTTATTCAAAATTCTGGCCTTAGGGCTTTTCAGCTTCCAGTGGTAGCTCCATGAAAACACACCTTCTCAAAAGTCCTCCAGAATACTCCCACATGAAGAACAAAAGAAAAAAGAGCAGGAAAAAAATCTCCACATGTGCTTTTTACACATCCTTCTCTTCCCTAACCCTAACCCTAACCCTAGGTGATAGTAAGGCAAACCCTAACCCTTATGCAATAGTCAGACAAACCCTAATTACACAGTGATAAGAAGATGGATCTTATTAAATAAAAAAAAACATCCATCAGAGTCAATCAGCTTTCTGGACATAACCAATAGCTGCCACAGACTTTGACATATTTTAGAATACTTACTTATTCCACATTTTAAACCAGAAACTAAATACAAAATTCAAAATTTAGAGGTTCTGGAGCTCCGCTTCTGTGAGCTCCTCCTCAAAATGAGGTCTGCTTATATGTCTCAAGAGTCAAACTACACATTGTGAAAAATAGCCCACAAATGGATTCCCAACAATTTTAATGTTTAAAAGCAGTTATCAGAGGCAGGGCCAGCCCTAGACTATCTGGTACGCTAGGCAAGGTTAACTTCTGCTCCCCCCCGCCCAATGATAACCAATTTTCAAAAACAGATGAATTGTACGGAAAATGAAAAGCACAAAACTTGATATTGATCCCTGACTTAGATAGCCCAGGCAACCTGATCTTGCCAGATCTCAGATGCTCAGCAGGGCCAACTCTGGCAAGTATTTGGATGGGAGACCTCCTTGAAATAACAAAATTGGGAAGGCACACTCTATTCAGCCCCCTCTCTGAATATCCTCCAGGATATCCCCCAGTAGAAGTCGGTAACCAGTGGTTGACATGACTTCCAGGTGTGCACACACAAAAAGAAAACAAGGAAACCAATTATATTTTTTAAAAAATAATTGTGCAAACAAGTAATACAACAATCCTTCATTTTCTTTCTCAAACAGAAAACAGTTTTAGCACACAGATCACTTTAAATCTAGCTCTTTTACTGTAGACTCACACCCCCTGAAACTATCAGTAAACTCAGTTTTGTTGGTCTTAAAGGTGACACTGGGCTCAAACGACATTTTGTTAATACTGATACTGTAAATTAAAACTTAGCTTTTATACACCCCATTTAAGTCCTTCATTTACATTTTCACAGTGTCCCTGTGAGGGAGGTCAGTATTATTTTTGTTCCACACTGTGGACTGCTTGATTGACTTTTAAGAAATATTTTCAGAGAGTAGCTATGCTGGTCTGCAGTAGGATTCATTAACACCTGGACAAGATTTCCATGGTATAAGGTTACAACTAGTTTGCTTTTGGGGGGCATTCTGTGGGGTTACATTTTGTCTTGTTTCAACCCCAAGACATCTGCATCAAGCCTTTTGGTGGGTAAAAAGTTTAGAGTGTATTGATTCGTGACCGTTTCTTGCTGTAAATGAGAATGCTTCTTAGGAGGGAAATGGAAGTTTTAGATCATAATTTATTTCACAACAATCAAGTCACAAACTTATTTAAGAAATCACACTATCATGTAGCAAGTGCTTAGGTCAGCCATAGCTATCACAGGAGTTGTCCTTGAAACGGCAGCAGCTGTGAGAGCCCTCTCAGCCCCACCGACCTCACAAGGTGTCTGTTGTCGGGGGAGAAGATATAGGAGATTGTAAGCCACTCTGAGTCTCTAATTCAGAGAGAAGGGTGGGGTATAAATCGGCAGTCTTCTACTTCTTATAAATCACCCCATATGACAGACATATTCAGGGGTATCGAACTCATTTGTTATGAGGCCCAGATCAGTCATAAATGAGACTTGGCTGGGCAGGCCATGTGTGTAACTATTTAAGATAGCAGAGATATAAACTTTAGGTAGCAGCTATACAAACTTTATGAAGGACACAAACACATTCAAAGATTAAAAAAAACAATTAAAATAAAACATGCTCAAAACATTAGCACGTGTTGGTCTTTAATGTGCTTTCATTGTATTTCTCCCATGGGATCCAGGGAACTGGGCAAAGAAGCTCTGGCTCTTTCCTTCCTTCTCCAGGGGACAGGAGAGGGAGGAGCTTCAGCCAATAGAAAGAAGAGAGGTTTGACTCAGTAGTTCTGCTGTGCGATTGAGAGAGCCTGGCAAAGCAAGCTCTCCATCCCCTCCCTTCCTCCCCAAGGGAGGAGTGTCAGCAAACTGAGAAAATAGAGGCTTTGCTCTGTAGCTCCTGTACAATTGAGCAAGTCTGGCAAAGTAAGCTGTTATGCAGAAGGAAGCAAGAGAGAGGGAGAAGGAAGCAGATGATAGCCAGTTGTTCAGGTGCCTAATAGGAGCCCTCCAGGGGTCTGATTCAGCCCCCGGGCCACATGTTTGACACCTCTGTTCTAACACAATTTCCTCTTCCATTTCCTATGAAAGGGTTATGAAGGGGTTAAGAATAGGAAGAAGCAGTTATAAACAGTGGCTGTTCCCTTTCCTCTGCTGTTTCATATTCTCAACATAGTGATCAAGCCTAAAAGCAGATGAATCTTTCCATTTGTGTATTTTGATACCAAGATGGCATGCCTAGAGAGCAACATCTCTAGAATTTAAGACCAACAAACTAAGTACAGATCCTAGCACTATATATATTGATACCACAAATAACAACATTCCTAAAATAACATCTAAACATTTGTTCATCATTTATTATTTTCTTCATTTTGGTTTGCCTTTCTTGCAGAGACCTATAAGAGATGTATTATGGACCAGGGGAGGGAAGGTGACATGGTATATCTCTGAAGTCAAGCAGGGTTGGTACTTGGAAGGGAGACCACCAAGGAAGACTCTGCAAGAAGAAGGCAAAGGTGATCCAATCTCTGCTTCTCCCTTGCCTTAAAAAAAAACAAAACACTGGAGAGTTAACCTTCCATAAGAAAAAGAAAATAGAAGCAGTGCCTATAGCTTTAAGAAATAAATGCCCCCTCCGGCTCTTGCTAAGCAACTACAAAACTGCCAGCCTTCAAGCCTTCGTTTCTGTCAGTAAAAGGCAGGGGGAAGGGCAGGGCTCTTTATAGGACTGTTTTGGCTGTTGCGAGAGAACTCAACAGGAGCAGAACCAGTAGCAATCACAGGACAACTTGATACCACATGAGTTCCATGATTCGCCCAGGTGGTCACCACTGTTCAACAGCAGCTACCCCATAAAAGCCAGTGTGGTATAGCTCTTACAGTTTCAGACTAGGATCTGGGAGACCTGAGTTCAAATCCCAGCTCTGCCATGGAATCTTGCTAAATGACCTTAGGCCAATCACACTCTCTCAGCCTAACCTACCTCACAGTTAGATTTGAATCCAATAGCATCTTAAGAGACCAACAGGTTTTTTGGAGTAAACATTTGAGAGTCATAATTCCTTCTGTCAGATATGAGCTAGAATCTCAAACGCTTATATTCTCCCAAATCTTGTTGGTTTCTTGAGTGCTACTGGACTCAACTCCAGCTGTTCTACAGCAGACCAACATAGCTACCATCTGAAACTGCCTAGGGGTGCAGGGTCTTAACTGGCTCCTGGAGGGGCCATAGGGTTTTTACCCAAATTGCTAGAGCATCCCGATGCAATGTGCCTGGCACGATACCTCTGGGTGACATCATCACACTGGGCACATCAAGCGCCAACAGAGTTCTTTGAGGGTGGGGATACCTCCCACCATTCAGCTCAGTGCCAGGTTGGGGACTCCAAAACAGGGAAACTGTCAGCTTGTATACATTGAAGCTTTGTTTTATGACCTGAACTGTTTATTTACTGTGAACTAACACTAGGCCTTTTGCTACGCTAACTTTAGAATTGTAGAGAGCTTGTTAGAAGGGGAGGGAGGTCAGTGCACCAGCCGACCTTTGAAATGTAAAACATCTAGCCGTTCCCAGGCGCCTGGAAGAGACAAGCAAGGCCATCGAGGTGGAGGAGTGGCGGCTATGTAGGTGGGAGATAACAGATAGCTGCCCTGGTTCTTCTCAGCCAAGAAGTCCCAGGTTTATGGTGGGAAATGATTTAAACCCCCTAGCCTTTGATGTGTATCCTTATATGCTCATGCTTGCACCCCTTTCGCTATTAGTATCAACGACCCTGCGTTGTGGTATACATTGCTGTACTCAATAAACAGAAACTTTGTTTTCAACAAAGCTAGCCTGTTTCATGTTGAAATCTTCAATGTCCCTACGTTGACAGAAACTCCACCCCCAATGGGAGGCTGGGAACCCTAAAACTGCCTCAGAGTCTTGGTGTGAAATAAAAATGAAAGAGAAGGACGTAAGTTGCTTTGATTTCGTATTGTGAAGAAAGATGAGGCATAGATATAGTAAATAAATAATAAGTATAATTGAAGATGGGGAGCTGATAAAATGTAGGTTGGTGGGTGGGTGGGTGGAAAGGAGAGGAAGAAAAGGAGAAAGGTGAGGCTATCAGGGTCGCCAGCAGGGGGGGGTGGAGAGGAAATAATGTGGAGAAGAGGATACAGGCGAAAGTGAGGCACTCCCCCACAAGTCCTTGCAGGTTTTCCTACCATACAACTGGACAAAGCCTGGCAGCAAACATCATGCAACCTGGCCAGACTCTTTGCATGGACAGGTTTGCCAGGGGTATGGAAGCAGGGAAAACTGAATACAAGGAAGGCAGATAGAGGTGAGTTTGAAGGAGGAAAGTCAACAGGAAAAGGGGAAAAGCTATGGGGGCTTTCCAAGAATGGAAAGATTATACAGAGGAGGAAGGAAAAATGAGATATCCTACACATCCTTGTGGGTCTCCCACTTGTACTGTATATTATAAAAGTAATCCTATATTTTAATTTTCCTATTCATAATACTCATTTAAGTTTTCTTTTGTTCTTTTTTATTGATTTTACAAAGCCTGTAGGCAGATATTCAGAAACTGAGATCTGAGGGGGAAAGTGAGAGGGAGAACTAGAATAAACAGCAAACAAAGTACATGTCAATTGATACTTAGGCTAAAAGCACAAATTAACTTTAAAGGCCCTTTAATGTGCAGAAGAGCACTATATTATGACATGTGTAGATATTGCAACAAGATAAAATTGAGTTCTTAATAAGACGGTACCTCACACTAAACTTTCAAGACAAAACAAGTCTAAGCATTGTACAATATCTGATAGCTCCAGTTGAATAGTGAGAAGAACAAACTGTTTAATTGTTCCAGGGTCATCTTGTTTGTTTTTGCACTCAAGCAAGAATGTGTCCATTGCTGTCCTTTGGAGAGGATCCCAACCACTCAAGATATTTTAACCACCAAACTGAAACAGCCTTCCTGGAAGACCATCAGCAATCATGACTGTCATCTGATCAGTAATTTTTCTGTCATGATTCAGCAACCAACATACATTTCTAATGCTTTTGTCTTTACTTTGAACGCCAATTCCAAATCATACAAATGTTATAAGTGAATTTAAATTCTTGCCAACATGTTTTTGTCAACTGTTTTCATGAAACTATTATACAGGAATGAACAATCATACCATATTTAAAATGAAATGAACCAGACTTCTGTATAGAGAGAAATGAAAGCAACTGCATTCATTTGTTCATTTATTCATTCACTTATGTCCCACCTTTTGACATATCCCCAATATGGAATACAAAAAATCAAAACATGCATCAATAACAGTAAACATTAAAACACCACTACACAATAACATAAACCATGCAGATTAAATTTAAACAAATGCAAGCAGATCAAATAAATCTTTAGGTCAATGCTATTCAGTGGTCAGGAGCCACAGGTGGCTATTCCACATGCCACCTGTGGCTCTTTTGAGCCCTCTTCCACAATGTGCTGCCTGCTCCATGTTTCAGGAAAGTGGTCAATACTCTTAACTGATGGGGCTTGTAGTTAGCAGGTGATTCCCACCTAAAAACAGCTACAGCCAGAGGAATAGATAAGCTACAAGCCTCCCTAAAGTGCAGAAACAGAAATAAAAAAGCCTCTCTTAGTTGATGGGAATTGCAAATGTAGCTCTCCCATGAGCCATGGGCTGAGTACCACTGCTTTAGGCCATCAAGGGAAATGGACAAAATCCCAAAATCTCATAAAGTCCCCCAAATAACAATCTGCCGTATGTTCACATTTCAGATTATGAATATTTAGGGCTATCAATGAGCTACATAGGCAGTTATTCTCTATTTCAGAGGTGTCAAATTCATTTGTTATGAGGGCCAGGTTTGACATAAATGTCGCTTTGTTGGGCCAGGCTATAAAATGTAACATAAACTTAATAAAGGTGATTTCAGATGTAAAATGGCAGTAGCAGGTGAATGACAATAGCAAGCTTGATTGGATTAGGGGTAGTGGGCATGGAAATACCAGTGTTGGTAATGAGACAAGAAACCTAAGTCTCAGTTCCATCCAGGAGGATTCAGCCCAGGAGGATGCAAAGAATAAATAGACATAAGTCTGTTATTAGATACCACAACATTCAATTGCTGACCTAGAGAAGCAGTGCTTTTACAAAGGAATTTCAAAGGGAGATTAGAAAGAGAAACTGCTGAATTGCAACTGATAATGAAGTTCAAAAAAATGCATCTTTCCTGGAATTTTTTTTTCATTCTCTTTTAGTTTTACTGTCTCATTACCAATGACAGCTATTATCATTTGGCATCTGAAATCACTCCACTCTCCAAAATATAAGGACCAATCCAAGCCTAATTTCTAATCAGGGTCATTTTGAAAGAAAGAAAATAAATCCAGATAGGAACAGTGAAATCCAATATTTTTTTTAATGCAACAACTTTTCAGAATACACCAAAATTATTTCCTCAAGCTACACTGTACTTGTCAGACGAATACATCCAACCACCCTGCCTCCCTCAAAAGAAGCGTGCTTGCACACAGATGCTTATTCCTGGAATAAAATGTTTTTGGCCTTAAAGCTGCCATGGGACTCCAAATTTTGTTTTCTTTCTGTCTCTCCCTCTCTCTTTCCTCCCCTTCTCTTCCTCCCAAAAGAGGAGCAACCCCAAAGAAGGAAGCAGAAGCTGGGTCTGTGTGTGTGTCTGTGTGACACACAGAGAGAGAAAGTTGTCTTTGTATCTCTCCTGCTGTGTTTGTGTCTGTGTGACAGAGAGAGAGAGAGAAAGTTGTCTTTGTATCTCTCCTGCACTAAGCAGCCCCACAGCTTTCTCTGTGTGTGTGTGAGAGAGAGAGAGTCAGGGAGTGGGGGGGGGGGAGGTAAAAAGCAGGAAGAGTTACTGAGGGAGCTGAAGGGAAAACAAGTTACAGTGTGGCTGCAGTAGCAGCCCTGGAAAGGGAAGTAAGAGAAGGAAGTTTCTTGTGGGCTGGATTTGAGCCATGTGCAGCCAGATGTGTTCCTCAGGCCACATACTGTATTTCATGGGGGAAAAGATGGTTTTACTCAGTGGTTAGCATTCCTTGATTCTAGAAAGTTCTTGGCACTTAGACTCCAATCCTATTCATATTTACATTGCAGTCAGCCCAATCTAACACAGTGGGACTCATAAAGAATGCACTGTATTGTACTGCATGACTTAAATAGAGTGATATTTTAAGGTGTCGACCTGTCACTGAAATAAGAAAGTACAAAAAAGTAGATGCCATATCAACTCATAGATCCCATTATATTCTCTGAGCATTTGTTCAAAACTTCCAGGATCCACCCTCATTCTATTCTTCAGAAGTCAAATTGATGGAACTTCTCTAAGCCCCAGAAAATTACACCCATTAAACAGAATGCTACAAGATCAGTACCATAAAAGCCACAGGATCGAACAACGGTCCCTCAGCACTGCCTTCCAGAAGCAACTGGCCAAGAAGTATAACCACCGGACCCCTAACTCAGCCAGTCTAAACCAAATAATACTATGCCTGATGATTTTAAAAAGCCATAGCCTTACAAACATCATTTATTGTATTTTTTTATTGTATTTATATCCCACCCTCCCAGCCGAAGCAGGCTCAGGCCGGCTCACAACACATAACTTACAATAAAAACATTTCCATTAAAAGCATTAAACAGTTTAAAATAATTTGGTGCTAATTTTGATACAAATTTAAGATGGCATTCCATGATTTTAGCATCCATTGGATTTAGCATCTTGGTGGTGGTCATCAATCAAATTAAAGTTGTTCCAAAAGGTTCAGGAGCACAGACCATACTTCTACATCTCAAGGATAAGTGGTGCCATGCCATCTATTTTCCCCTATCCAGGAAAAAAGTATTCTTAAAGAACTTCATCTAATGCTTATATAGTCCAAGTATTCATCTAATCGCATAAAGTGTGTTTGAATGATCCTGTCTATCTTCTTCGTGGTCTATGTGCTTCACACTCATGAGAAATTAGCAAGCAAAACATACCTGGAGGCGGGAAGACGGTCAACCGGAAGAAACAGCTTGCAGCACCGCAGTTCCCAAATGACTCCTCTGTTGAGCATGCATGTCCAGCGCGTAGTGCTTCATAAAGGCATGCGGAGAGGACCAGGTGGCAATCTTGCAAACATCCGTCAGGGACACGCCTTTCAGGAACGCCACCGACATCACCATCGCCCTTGTAGAGTGGCCGCGAATAAGCCCAGGTAACGGCCTCTTAGCCAGCAAATAACACAGTTTAATAGTCTCAGTGAGCCATTGATGGAGGAAAAAACAAGGCCAGCATCCACACGGGATAACAAAAACTCAAAAATTACCAACAATCCCACTCTTTGGGGAGAAACTGAAGGATCAACTAGGAACTGAAGGAACTTCCGCCACTTCCTATCATAGGAAGCGCGGTGGAAAGTTTCCTGCTATTCAGGAAGACGTGCTGGACTCTGCTAGAGAACCCACAGGGTCGATAAGCCACACTGTCAGCTTCAGGTGGGGCACATTTTGATGGAGTACATGACCTCCCTGAGCTGACAGAGGGGCCAGCTCCACTGGGAACTGGTAGAAGACACCCCTCGCCAATTGGAGCAGGATCCGGAACCAGTTCTAGCAAGGCCACCAAGGAGTCACCAGGATGCAGCATGGTCTCTCTCTTACGATTTTGTTGACCACCTTCATCAACAACAGCAGAAGCAGAAACAGATAAAGGAACCGACCTTCCCACGGAAACAGCAGACTGTCTCCCAACGACTCTGGATCTGCACCACCTCTGGAACAAAACAGAGGACACTTCCTGTTCTCGGCTGTGGCAAAGACATCCACCTGAGGATACCCCCAAAGCTGAAAGACAGGTTGGAGGAAGCGCCAATGCAGTTCCCACTCGTGCGGGGAAGCCACGCCCCTGCTGAGGGAGTCTGCCTGCAAGCTGAGGACCCCAGAGAGATGTGCAGCCTTCACGAAGATGTCGTAGTCCACAGGTCCAGTGCCAATGCACAGAGCCATCGAGAGACTATCCCCCCCTGCCTGTTGATGTAACACAGGGCAGTGGTATTGTCTGTTAGCAGAACAACAATCTTCCCCGCCACCAAGGGGCGGAAAGAGCAGAGAGCAAAATGAACTGCCAGCAGTTCTAAATAATTTATATGGCAGTGAGTCAATTTCAGAGGCCAAGGACCCCCCCCTCACAGACCGTCCATGTGGCCCCCCAACCCCACGAAGATGCATCTGTTGTGATAGTCACAGAAGGTGCAGGGAGATGAAATGGAGCTCCCTGACAAATGTTGCTCTTTGACTTCCACCATTGCAGAGTTTGAAGAGTCACAGGTGGAATGACAAACCTCTTTCGAGGAGAGTCTCTCAATGGTCGAAACTGATGAAGAAACCAGAGTTGTAAGCCTCTCATCCTCAGCTTCACAAAGAGTAGCACGCTTGTCATCGCCGCCATCAACCCCAGCATCCGCTGCAGCTGATGCGCTGTGCCGCACTTTTGACTTTGCAGAAGTTGCAAAAGGTTGATAATGTCCACCGCTCTCTGCTGAGGCAGGAACGCACGATGCAGGTTCATATCCAGCAAAGCCCCTATGAACTGAACTGTCCTCGATGGAGTAAGGTGTGATTTCTCCAAACTGACCTGCAGACCCAAGGTGTCGAGAAGACGAAGAGTGACGACAATGTGGGATGACAGAGTCTCTTCCGACTCCACCACAAGGAGCCAGTCATCGATGTATGGAAAGACGATTATCCCTTGAAGCCGGAGATGGGCAGCCACAACGCTC
The DNA here is from genome assembly GCF_032191835.1 of Heteronotia binoei. Classification (NCBI taxonomy): domain Eukaryota; kingdom Metazoa; phylum Chordata; class Lepidosauria; order Squamata; family Gekkonidae; genus Heteronotia; species Heteronotia binoei. Next base: position 35,112,889 of record NC_083229.1, read on the forward strand.
ATCATCTTCGTGAACACCCAAGGTGCAGTGGACAGGCCGAACGGAAGGGCTTTGAACTGGAAGTGTTGAGAACCTACTGCAAACCGAAGGAAACGTCTGAACAAAGGATGGATGCTGACATGGAAGTATGCATCCTTGAGGTCCAGAGTTGCCAGCCGGTCCCCTTGGTTGATGAGGGGAAGGAGCGTTTGCAGAGTGGACATTCTGAACTTCTGGTACAGAATAAATTTGTTTAGATTCCGAAGATCCATGATTAGTCTTAAACCCCCATCCCGCTTGGGAACCAGGAAGTAACGGGAGTAGAAACCTCCCGTCCTGGCCTCCATCGGAACCTTCTCTATGGCTTGTTTCTGTAGGAGGTTGTTCACCTCCGCCAACAGAGGAGGGGAAGGGGGAGTGGTAATTACCACGGATTGGTTCAGAATCTGAACAAAATCTATTTTATAGCCTTCCGCTACGATGGAAAGTGCCCACCTGTCAGTAGTGATGGACTCCCAGGCCGACAGGAAGCGGCGGAGGCGGATAGGGAGAGAAGAAGTGGGGATGATGACATGTGCTACGAGAAAGTCAAAGGCCCTGCCTTTGAGGACGTGTGCCCTTGGACTTGCTGGTGTTTTGTGTCAAATCAAAACGATTTCTGTTCCCCCTGTATGGGGACCTACTCTCAGGTTGATTCGAGCGAGGTCTCCATTGTTGATCTGGGGAGAACTTCTGGTACTGTTTCTTTGACCAAGGCTTGTGCCACTGCTTCTGCTTTGCAGCTCTAGATGAAACCTGCACTCCCAGGTTCCTGGACGTTTTTATGCTCTTGTCTATTTCCTGGAGCGTACTATCAGTGGTGGAACTGAACAAGCCTTTGCCCTCAAAGGGCAGATCTTCCTCAAAGGCCCTGGTATCTTGCTGGAGAGCCATGGATCGAAGCCAAGAGTGACGGCGGAGGCAAACAGCAGAGGTGATGGTCTTTGCTGAGACATCGACCATATGCTTTGCTGCAGCCAATTGTTGTTTGGCTACAGCAAAGCCCTCCTTCTGCAACTTCTTTGCAGCCGATCTTTTCTCATCACTCAGGGAAGACAGAAGGGGGGTAAGTTGTTCCCATACCGAGTATTGGTATCTAGCCATGCATGCAGCATAGTTAGATACCTTTACTCCTAGGGCCCCAGCCAAGTAGAATTTTCTCCCCACATTATCCAGCTTCTTTTCCTTCTTATCTGGTGGAGAAGAGTGTGGTTTTTGGGCCTTCAATGAGGAGGAAACAACCACCAAATTAGGCTTCAGATGAGTGAAGAGAAACTCTGCTCCCGCCTCTTGGACCCGAAACATATGGTCCAGCCTCCTTGATGACACCGGTGTCGACGCTGGCTTCACCCAAGGCTCCTTCACAGCTTGAAGAATGACCTTCGTTACCGGTAGGACAACCACTGTAGACGTGTCCCGTTGCATAATGTCAAACACAGTGTCGTCTACAACGGGTTGTGGTTGGGTCACCGGCAGCAAAAGGGAGAATGCCATTCTCTTCACCACGTCCCCATACGACTTCAGATCCTCCGAAGGTGAGATAGGAAGATCCTCAGCCGTATGAGACACAGGCAAAGGCTCCAAAGCCAATCCGGCTCATCGGTACAGCCCTCAGAGTCCGATGATGAAGACTCTCTGCGCAGGGAATGTTCAGAGAACACCGGAGTTGACTCCCTCACAGGCGACCGAATCAACCCCGACGATCGAGGTTGGACTTCTTCCACCACCACTCCACGCCTGTTGGGCAGGATGGAAATCAATGCTGACGGACGCCTTCTGGACTGCTGAGTCAGGACATGTGAGACGCCTCAGACTGCTGGTTCCAGTCTGCATACTCCCGTGGAGGGTACCATTGGTACGGTGGATAGGGATAGGCATATGAAACCATTGACGCTGTTCCCATGGTGGAAGCAGTGGGAAGCAACAAGCTATCGCAGTCGGTTCTAGCTCCCTCCGACCTCTCGCCTGATCCATTGGTGCCGAAGGCTCCATCGGCGCCGACATCTCCACCTCCGAGACCGAATCGTTCTCGCTGCGCCGCCTGGACCATGAAGAGCAGGAGTGCTGAGTCAGGTCGATCTCGTGCTCCGATGCCGATAGGCGTAGCTGCGAAGCACTGCCTCTCGACACCGAAGGGCTACAACGCCAAGCGGGGACGCCAAGATCTTCCTCGGTGGAGCTGTCGATGCCAAAGCATTGTGCAAAGGTGAAGGAGTGCGGGATGGTCTCTTCTTCCGCTTCTCCTTTGATTTCACCTTCTTCGGCACGGATGATTGGGTCCCCAAATCATCCCGCGCCTCTTAGCCGGGGTGTCCACAGACCCTTCAGAAGGCCGTTTTGTGGAACGCCCGCACTCGACCAGCATCTCGGTCCTGATCGGCCGATATGACTGTCGGAGCTGCGGCGTCACCCATCGGTACCGACGGGGCCGATGCCATCTTTTGAGGACGAAATGCCGACTTGACTAGCACCGCTGAAAGCCTCGCCGCTTGATTCTTCTTAGTTTGTTTTGAGAAACTCAGGCAGTGGGTACAAGAATCCACGCGGTGTCTCTCGCCCAGACAGAGAAGACAGAGGGAATGGCCATCCGGGGGGGGGGGGGCAATCTTCTTCCCACAGGAGCAGCACCTCTTAAAAAAACCCCAGCATCTTTCCATAGACAACCAGGGGAAAAAAACACCCAGGAAAGTCTCTGAGGGGAAAAATGGGGGGGGGGGAACTAAGCCCCGAAGGACAGTCCAACAAACTTTTTTTTTTACAACAACACTATCTAAACTACTAACTAACGACCTACACTAAGAAAACTACAAACGGGCTATATACAATAGGCAGAATCAATCCAAAAATTACTTTACCGACCGGGGACACGAAAGGTGATCCTCTCAGCGCAGTGGTCAGAAAGGAACTGGTGGGATCCTCGCTCTAGCGAGCATGCGCATTGGGAAGCCTGCGCATGCCCGTTGGTGCCGAGCGTGAAAAAATCCCGGGTTTTTTAGATACTGATTTGGGGATCGGCGCAGGCGCTCTATCCCATGAGTGTGAAGCACAGACCACGAAGAAGATCCAGTGGGAGGACATTTGAATCTACCAGGATATTCAATCAAAGACATAAAGGTCACCATAGTTCAACGGAAACATTTCAAAAACAAAATCCCACAGGAACCTGCTGAATTGGAATTCATTTGTAAATTTGACTCAATCAGACTTGGATTGAATATGGATTTTGGATGGTATTCAGGTATTCCAGTAGATGGAAGTGGTCACACTCAGCCTGGATCACGCATGAGAGTGCTTGGGGGGAACAAGCTACAGTGTGGCTGCAGTAGCAGCCCTGGAAAGGGAAGCAGGAGAAGGAAGTTGCTTGTGGGCCGGATTTTGCAACTGCTTTTCATTTACATGACCTATATATCTCTGGCCAGTTTCTACATACCCTCCATGCATCTGTCGAAGAGAGCTGTGTTTCTTGAAAGCTTATGCTACAATAAAATTTCTTAGCCCTAAAAGTCTTAAAAGTGCTATTGGACTCTTAACTATTTTGTAATACTATGTATGTTGTGTTCTTCTAGGCCCTGATATTACTACTTTTCCCCAGAACATTAATACATTTCTGTGTTAAATAATTATTAGAAAAATTGTGTGTATATCATTACAAAATGATGAATACACATGGACACACAAACTCAAGTTTATTTTAATCATACATGCACCAACCCTAGCACATGTATCCCATTGGAATACAGACCCATCATCTGTAAATAGAGAAAAGCCAAGGACTAATGTGTATTAAAAAATGTATAAAAATAAACCAAAACCCACAATAGTAATCTATTACTACTTTAGCGCACTTAATCTATTACTACTGCAATGTACCCCTCAAAATCAACTTTAGAAATCACAAATAGTGAAAAATATCATGGCTCAGCTATTATTGGAAGCTCAAAAGAGCATGCATATTACTCCCATTCTGCAGAATTTCAATTGTCTGTTTGTCCATTTGTTACTGAGCTTAATTTAAACTATTGACAGTCACATACAAAGCCCTTCGTAGCCTTAGTTCCTCATGTCTTCAGGACTGCCTCTTCCCAATGTTCCACAACAATAACTTCACTCATCTGACAAGGGACTTCTGCAGTTGCCAGTCTGCAAATGGGCAAAATCAACAATTGCCCATAGATGAGCTTTCTCCACTGTGGAATGGCTGGCCTGAGGAAGTCAGAAAGGCTCCCACTCTCTCCTGGCTTTTCATGAACTACGCAAAACTGAATTATTCAAGAGGGCCTTTCTGCACAGGTTATATACACTGCACTGTAAAAAATGGTTCACAAACTTACTTGGATAAATGATTAGGGATTATGGTCTATAATTAGAAAAGGAACATGGTATGTAGGATCCTAGTACATAATTTTTGTGCTGCTTAACATGTCATGTTAATGTGCTATGCTTCAGTTCTATCTTCTGGATTCCAATTGTTTCCAGATTTCTATAATTCTAGTAAATTGTTTATTGAATGTCCCATTTTATTGATTGTACTGATTCACTATGTGTAATCCAACTTGAGTGCCTGTGAGAAAGGAAGATTATAAATAACATAAATAATTTAAAAAAAACATAATCTGCTTTGATTTATATCCCATGGAGCACATACAGATTTTTCTTCAAGGATTCCAAGTATGGTAACGTCTCTGTATAGGACCACAATGAACAAATCAATTCTTCTATAATTATTTCTTATTATTTTATTTTATTGATTTGATTTATATCCTGCCCTCCCTGCCGGAGCAGGCTCAGGGCGGCTCACAACATAAAAAAAATACACAATAGTAAAATCCACAATTATGTATATGCCAGAAAGCCAGATCACAAACTGGTTTGTATAATGATAATTCACATGGCACTCCCTTAGCAAGTCTTGAATCTTATTACATGTCAGGGAAAAAGAAGAATTATGCAATGTCACGATGGCTCACAAATGATAAATTATAGAAAGTTAGTCAGTAATAATAACACAACTGTGCCAGTGTAATGAAGGTCAACATCTTTAACTTTTTTTTCTGTCAAGTTACAGCCAACTCATGGCAACTGCCCAGAAGTTTCAAGATAAGAGACATTCAGAGGTGGTTTACCACTATTTGCCACTACATAGCAACCCTGCTATTCCTTGGTGGTCTCCCATCCCAATACTAATCAGGGCCAACAAGGCTAACTTGGGCTATCCAGGTCAGGGCCCCTTTAACATGCATCTTGTATAACATACACCCTGTACACCTAAGGACAGTATGGGTTGATAAAGTTGCAGCTGGAGGTACTCCATTTAAATCAAAGTACAGTTCCATTAGCAGTAGTATGTCTTAGCAGTAGTATGTGCAAAAAGAATCTAGGGGTCTTAGTGGACCATTCGCTGAACATGAGTCAACAGTGTGATGTGCTGGCTAAAAAGGCAAATGCAATTTTGGGCTGTATCAACAGAAGTATAGTGTCCAGATCATGTGAAGTGATAGTATCGCTTTACTCCGCTCTGGTAAGACCTCACCTGGAGTATTGTGTTCAGTTTTGGGCACCACATTTTAAGAAGGATATAGATAAGCTGGTCCAGAGGAGGGCAACGAAGATGGTGAGGGGTCTGGAGATCAAGTCCTATGAAGAAAGGTTGAAGGAGCTGGGCATGTTTAGCCTGGAGAGGAAACAGCTGAGAGGTTATATGATCACCATCTTCAAGTACTTGAAGGGCTGTCATATAGAGGAGGGTGTGGAATTGTTTTCTGTGGCCCCGGAAGATAGGCCCAGAACCAATGGGTTGAAATTAAATCAAAGGAGTCTCCGGCTCAACATTAGGAAGAATTTCCTGACCGTTAGAGCGGTTCCTCAGTGGAACAGGATTCCTCAGGAGGTAGTGGGCTCTCCTTCCTTGGAGGTTTTTAAACAGAGGCTAGATGGCCATCTGACAGCAATGAAGATCCTGTAAATTTAGGGGGCGGTATTTGTGAGTTTCCTGCATTGTGCAGAGGGATGGAATAGATGAACCCTTCCAACTCTATGATTCTATGATTACATCCAGATTAGCAGAGGACACTTGTTTGGTTGCCTAGTGGTGTCAGGGCCACAGTCAGCACTTGAACCAATCCTTTCTGATGCCAACTGGTAGCACTTCTTAGGCTAGACTCTACTAGATGGCTAGCAGCAGCAAGCCATTAAAATATTAATTTTTCAATGGAACATATAAGAGAAAATAACCCTAATTACTTCCTAGTGATTCAGATCTTGATTCCTTGACCTTATACCCTGGCAACACCTCCAAATTTATAACTGTTTCTGAACTCTATGAAATTGTATGAAATTTAATTATTTTATTGCGATTTTATTTTAGGACTATGCTGTTTTAACTGTTGTTAGCCGCCCTGAGCCCATGAGGAGACGGGATACAAATGTAATAAAATAAGAGATTTGGATACTTGTTCAACTGAGAAAAGGGCCTTTTGAAGTTAATCATTGTAGCACAGAACAATATGTAGAAACTGGATCAAAGTAAGATACCAGTAGGGGGTGTGCAAAATTAATTGATAAGTTCAGGTATACTGAACCCCCCAAAAGTCAGTATTTTCCAATATTCCATCCTGAATCCCAACACTGGTATGTCATTCAGATTTGGGATTTTCCAAAAATCCCTATTTTATTTGGCTTCATTATACCCTATGGGGACCATTTTGGTCAATGATCCTCATAGGTCATAATGGAGAATCGATCTGAGGGCATTCAGGGATCTGAGAGGAGATCTTTTTTGAGGTAGAAGCCTTGCAGTCCCTTTAAATGCCTTGTCCAAGCAGCGAGTTCATTTGGAAGGTGTTTAAAGGGACTCCAATCCCTTTAAACACCCATTAACTTTGGTTATACAACAGTCAAAAAAAATCCTGAATATTTTTTAAGATTTTGGGGGCTAAGCTATTTTGGATAGCTGAAAAAAATACTCAGATATATATTCAGCTGAAATTCAGCCTTTTTTCACTCAGATATAGCCAAATGCACACCTCTATATACCAGTTTTATATTAAGTCATTTAGACAAGACCTTTCTGCAGCAGTATGTTATACTGCAATGCTTCTGGTTTGGTTCTGAATGACTCATAATAAATGCTGAACATTCTACATAAATTCTGATTTAACTTTGTTTTCCAAATCCTGTTTCCTTAAGATAATGGACCCATGTCATTGAAGGTTTTCTCTAATACAGATTTCAATATTTTATTACCAACATTAATGAGTGATAGACTGATCAATATTAGTCATATTTCAAAAGTTTTCTCACTGATTAGCAATTCCAGTCAGCTAAGTTTCATTATATTTGACTGAAAATCTATGCAAAATGCACTGAGGAGCCTGTTTTTGCTACAAAATTCTTCAGTGTACTATCTAACCAGGAGGATTGGCTAATTTTATGCTGTTAACAATGAAAACTTGCAGAATAAGAAATTCTTCCATAATTTGTTCATGTAAATAAGATATGTTCATCTGAATATCTATTGTTCTTCTTTTTACCATTATTTTTTCCATCTTACCCATCTCAAATTCTTATTTCAGAGCAAAGATTTGTTTTATTTAGGAGTTGTCATAGTCATCTCTTCCACCACATCCAAGCATGGCAATATATTAGGGGAAATCCTGGACTTCTACTACACGTATCTGTATAATGCATGCACTGTTATATCTATTTACTGCATGCAGATATTACATTTACTAGTTATGTATGAATATTAAAATATGTTATGTTGAAGCATCACTTGCCATAATATCCTAATTATTTATTTTACATTTTATTTATTATAAGTGTTTTATGTTTAGATGTTTCCCTCAGTACAAAATATACGGATATTTAGAAATAGCAAAACAAGAACAGCTGTCATATATTAGGATATTCCTATAGGCTAAATTTCTTTATTCCACTTCCTTCTGCCCCAATGCCATAGCTAAGGAAACTGTACATGCAGTATGTTTTATTACTAGTAGTACTTCTTTTGGATACATTAACAACTTTAAATCTTAGAAGTACAAAACTATAAATTGAAAATACTATGAGCCACACTAGGAAGTTTAGAAACTTTTCTGCAGAATTTTGATCAGCATTTTCAGTCACTAAAAACTACATAAAACCAAATAAACACTAGAATGTGTTCCAAAGCTGTAAAACAATAAAGCAAAACTCCCATTTGTCTCATACAATTATTGGTCAACAAAAACAGTTTTAACAAGAAGATATTTTATAACAGTTCCAACTGTATTTAAATTAAAACAAACCATAATCATACTTAAAACTTTCTAACATCCCTAAAACACTGATCCCTAACACACTGATATTCTTAATAACATTTTGACCTAGTTGCACAGAATAATTTCTAAACTCATTTCTCCCCAGATTTTTTATACAGAACATATACCTTAAAATGTTCCCTGAATCTAAACAGAATCTAATATTTTAAATGCAGATTTTAAGTACTATTAATTGATATATTTGTATTTACAAGTTATAGGAAATTAGGTTTTATCTAAAAAAACAGCTTTATGATAAAAAAAAAACAAATTCTGAAAACTTGCCATAGGTTTTTGTTTTTTTTTAAGACGAATAAGATTAAAATCTGTTACCATAGAATTTTCAGGGATTCTTAAAGAGACATGATGTCACGTCTGGGTTTTTTTTCAGAAGTAACACTACATCATCACCAAAGGCCACCCCCCCCCCATGTCCTGCCCCCATATTCTCCCACTGGTTACCAGGCTGGGTTTGGCAACCCTATCATTCACAAGTAAACAGTCTACAGTAGTTCATTTCACCAAAGTAATATATTGCATTAAATGTCTTTTCTTGAACCATAGAATCATATGATAGAATTGTAGAATCACAGAGTTGAAAGAAGCCATATAGGCCTTCTAGTCCAACCCTCTGCTCCACACAGGATCAGTCTAGAGCATCCCCGACCAGTGTTCGTCCAGTCACTGCTTAAAGATTGCCAGTGAGGGGAAGCTCACCACCTCCCTATGTAGCTGATTCCACTGTTGAACAACTTTTAACTGTAAAAAAGTTTTCCTAATATCCAGTCAATACCTTCCCACCCTTAATTTAAACCCATTATTAAGAGTCCTCTCCTCTGCTGCCAACTGGAACATCTCCCTGCCCTCCTTTAAGTGACAGCCTTTCAAATACTTTAAGAGAGCAATCATGTCCCCCCTCAACCTCTTCTCCAGACTGAACATTCCCAAGTCCCTCAGCCTTTTTTCATAGGGCCTGGTCTCCAGGTCCCTGATCATCCTCGTCACTCTCCTCTGCACCTGCTCCATTCTGTCCACATCCTTCTTGAAGTGAGGCCTCCAAAACTGCACACAATGCTCCAGGTGTGGCCTGACCAATGCAGTGTACAGTGGAACTATGACATCTTGCAATCTGGAAGTTATGACTCTGTCGATACACCCCTAGATGGTATTTGCCTTTTTTGTCACTGCATCACACTGACTACTCATTTAACTTATGGTCCACCCATACCCTGAGATCTTGTTCACACACACTGCTAACCAATTCACTACATCAACAAACTATTTAACAGTACTGAGAATGAAGTGGCAAGTTTTAATGAAAGAACCATGTCTATCCTTGGGTGGCTTCCACTGTATCAACTTGGTTCCTGCCTGTTTTATGGCAATGTACAACCTTTTACATTTTTGTTCTTTAATTCAGCACCAATAAAACATATTGCTAGCATAGAGTATTAACTGAGCATTTGTTTCTGGAGAAGAAATAGTTTTCTTATTTGTAAGTGATATTGGCCCTGTCGTAAATAGTTACAAGGTTCCGGAGAGAAGTTTACTACAGCACAGAATCTGAATATACTTACACCCATCTATCATGAAGCTGGGTCACAGGATTCTTGCCTTCTCCATCCTTGATCTACTTCTTTGGCTCAAAAGAATCTTTGGATCTGTTTCTCAATAGTGACCAAACAAAACCCAAGTATTTTATGGCTGAAAGTAGCCCCTTCCTGTGCTCTTTTTCCAGAAAGTACTCCTTTAAGCAACCTTTGAGACATGAAATCTAACTGCACGTACTGTTTTTTTCTACTAGATCAAAAATTCAGTGCTGCATTATGCTTCTTCCACTGGACTGAAATCAACAAGATTTACACACACATATCTGTATACTCTATTTAGGCCCAGATCCACTAGATTGAAATGAAGGGAAAGCGCCAAATTAACACTGCAATCCTTAGCAAGAGTTACACCCTCTTAAATCCACTGAAGTCAACAGGATTAGAAGGGCATTACTCTCTTAGGATTCTGCTATAAGTCAATCCAGATAATTCTGCAGGCATCCTCTTTAAAGTAACAGAAGAAAAATATATGCCTGCACTGTTCAAAAGTGCTGAGAATACTATGCCACTTACAGGGAACAAACAGTGAGTAATGAAGACTCCCTGCTGGGATCTTTGACAGAGAGAATGACCCCCCCCCCCAAAAAAAAACCTGAACAAGGGGAAATGAAGATACACAATGCTATTTTGAGAGACATTAACATGGGGGAGGGGGATAAAAAGACAACCAAGAAAATAGAATACTGGGGAACAGGAAAATAACTGCCTGTCACATTTAAACTAAGGGCTCTGAAGGAAAATGAATGGTTGAAGTAACATCACAATTGTTCATCTGATTCACTATTACTAAATGAGCTTCTTCAATAAAAAGTATGCAGAAAGAAAGGAGCATGTCTCATCAGAAGCTCCCCGTATGGAACAGCATAATTGTTTCTTTTCAGGTCTGAAAATGAGATACTACATCTATATGTATAAAAAGAAAAAACATGGGAGAACTGCTCCCAGAGAAAGAGCTGGTTACTCCCTTAAAATGAAAGACACAAGGAAACACTTTTTCAAAGTGGAATTTCCAAGTATCTCTTCATCCTTTTCCTCACTTTAAAACAATCCATTTTGTCTTCTTGTTTGGACCTTATTTGCTTCTCAGCACTTATCTTCTTTGGAAATTTTCCCAGTCCATTTCCCTTCTAGCACAAAGCATGTAGAAACTGGGGGGAGAGGTCCAAAGTGTTCAATTACCAAGAGGCAAGGAAGGGGGGGGGGGGTTGTGCATTTCATAGCATATGTTTGAGGGAGCCTTTTAATTCTATCAATGGCCTCATTAAAAAGACATATGAAGTCCCACAACACATGGTAGCATTCTTGGGGACAAGAATATCCCAGAAGCCTATACTGTAATTAAGCAGCATAAAGTAACTTTTATACAGCTAGCAAATGCTACTTTCTTTTTTATTGTTTATCATAGCAGAACAAAAGCTGCCCTCCATGCACATCCTTTTATATAATAAAAGCCCTTTGATGAAGCCAAATCCAGGTATCCCATTGGCTTTGGGGTGCACTCCAGAAACCATTGGCCCATCATGCGTTAGTCAACACCTCTGTATTCCCACTGGCTGACTCCCCTAACCCCTGGTTACTGCAGGTCTGGAAACATTGAACCAACCACCAAAACAGTCTTACATCAGAGACAGACACATCTCTGACACTTCTCTGTGTCCTCTCCATCAACCAGCCTCAGAAAAGGCTGCCGCTCTACTGAGGCCTCATGAAGCATTTCTGCCGAGGCCATGGCGGTCATCTATTTACTGTCACTCTCTCTCTCCCTCCTCCCCTCAGCTTCACCCCAAGAGAGATGAGGATTGGCACACTGGGGAAGCTGCTAGCCAGAGGCTGCTACCAGGCAACCAAGGTTGCTTCTGTCAGTAAAGGGAGAGGCCTCTGCTGAATAGAACGCCGCAGTAACAGCCTGGCTGCCGCATTCTGCACCAACTGCAGTTTCCGGGTACAAGACAAGGGCAGCCCCACGTAGAGGGCATTGCAGTAGTCCAGTCTTGAGGTGACTGTCGCATGGATCACAGTTGCCAGGTCACTGTGCTCAAGGAAGGGGACCAATTGTCATGAGCCCTGACACCAACTGTCTTGCCCGCCTAAGATGGAAGAAGGCGAATTTAGCAGTGGCTGCTATCTGGGCCTCCATTGCCAATGTGGGCTCCAGCAGCACCCCCAAGCTTCTGACTCTGGGCACTGATATTAGCGGTGCCCCATCAAAACCTAGTAGAGGGACTTCCCTTCCCGGACCACTCTGACTCAGGCAAAGGATCTCTGTCTTCGTTGGATTCAGCTGCAGATGACTCAGCCTAAGCCACCCTGCCACAGCTTGCAATGCCAGATCTAGATTTTCTGGGGCAGAGGCAGGTCGGCCATCCATCAGTAGATAGAGCTGGGTGTCATCAGCATACTGATGGCAACCCAGCCCGTATCTCCGGACAATTTGGGCAAGGGGGTGCATATAAATGTTGAACAACATTGGGGACAGCACCACCCCAAGGCACACCACAATTAAGTGGATGTCTCTGGGACGACTGCCCCCAATTGCCACCCTTTGTCCCCAACCGCAGAGAAAGGAGTAGAGCCATTGCAAGGCCAACCCCTGAATCACTGTGTCGGCAAGGCGATGAATCAGCAGCTGATGGTTAACCGTGTTGAACACTGTCGACAAGTCCAACAACATCAGTACTGCTGAACCGCCTCGATCCTGGTGTCACTGAAGATCATCCACCAGGGCGACAAGCACTGTCTCCGTCCCATGACCCAGGCAAAAGCCGGACTGGTGTGGGTTTAGGATGGAAGCGTCCTCCAGAAAGCTCTGTAACTGTAGCGCTACTGCCCTCTCGATAACTTTACCCAAGTGTGCCCATTCGGCCGGGTCTAATGTTGGTTTTTTCAAGAGGGGGTGGCCTACTGCCTCTTTAAGGGGCCTTGGGAAAATCCCTGGAGAATTGAGGAGTGGAGCCTGAAGACGGTGGGATTTAGGAGGGGTGGGACCAGTGCTATAGACTCTACCCTTCAAACCAGTCATTTCCTCGTGGAGAACCATTGTTGCCAATGTCCAGATGATGATTGGAGAGAACTTAAAATTACATCTGCTCTCCAGATGGCAAAGACCAGCTCCCCTGGAGAAAATGGCTGCTTTGCAGGGTGGACTCTGTGTCATTATACCCTGCTTAGGCCACTTCCCTCCTGCTTTGATCCATCCAATGGAGAAAGACTGTCCTTTTCCTAGGTAGAGGCTGCAGAGAGGAGTGAAGAGATGGAAAGCTAAAGTCAGATCAATTCCCTTACAGAAAACGGCCGCCTTGAGGTGCATACTCTATGGCATACCATAACAAAACCAAACCAGGCCAAAAAAAACCCCAGATCACGCCACAAGCTCATGCTGATGCTAAATGCCACAAGGCTGACTATAAGAAGAAAAGGCAGCAACAATGCACTGCAAACAAAAGGAATGCTGAACTTCAGCATCTGTGTGACTATCGTCATGCCCCCCCTACACTCCCCATAAGTATTCTTCCTCATCTTCATTCTACGCCTTTTCATGGCTTTGAGCCACCACAGACACAAGGACACACACATACACACATGTAAGAGTGAGGGTGGAGAAGCCAGCATTTGTTTCAGCTGCAGGATGAGTGGAAAGACAGCAAGGGTGGAGGTGAGTGAATGCCAAGGGTTGCGGTGGAAAGACACTATGGGTGGGGCAAGTGAATGTCTCATGTGGACGCATGCCAAGGGTGTGGGGGCTAGATGAGAGGAAGAGGTGGTTTGGCGGGTGAGGGGTGGGAAGACACCAAGGATTGGGGGGGGGGGAGTGAATGCCTTCACTTAGGTGGGTGGGGAAACAGCAGTAGGGGCACCCAGAGCTTCTTTCTAGAGCCCTTTGCATTTTTCCCTAGAATGGGCCTTATTCCTAGTGTTTAATAAGGTGCATGTAAAACCAAACCAATATCTAGTTATAAATGCTTTGGTAACTTCCATTTGGGTAAGTTTTCTTACACCAAGAAAAAAAATTTCTTCATAATTTAAACAATCAAAATTGTTTTTTAGAATTTGAAATGCAAAACAACTCTTTATTCTATAACAGAGATACTGTTACTCCTATTTAGCTCTCTACACAAAACATTTTAGTAAGATGGCAACTTAATCAGTATTAATTTAATTTAAATCAGACATTTATGAAATTATAATTTCTCTCAAGTTTTGTATTCTGAGCTGAACAGGGTGACTGAGCAAATTGTAGAATATTTTCCATACTGAAAACTGCAAAAGAACTAGAAATGAAAACAAGACTAAAAATTTTCCCAGGGAAGCACAATGCATTAGACCTTGTACAAAACATTTTTTTTCCCTTGAAAACTTTGTACAAAACATTTTTTTTCTTGAAGAGAACTGCTGTTCTATACTGTCTCAAAGTTCACATCTGTTCACTGCTATGTGCTATGTCTTAATCATCTGCATCCCTGACATACTAATTCCCATCCCACAGTATCTATTCCCCGTCATTTCAAAAATCTTCATAAAGCAGCTGTTTCAACAATGTAGACCAAATGGGCATCAACAAAAAGCAGTAACTTTGGTTATATTCAGAGTATCTGAATTAAGCTTTTGATCCAGCTAGAAGTAGAAAACAGTTTTTCGCTATCTAGCTAGCGAGGTAAACAGATAGAAAGACAGAAAGACTCAATAAGCATTCTAAAACTGAATGGCAAAATGTCAACAGAAAAATATAGACTTGACATTACAAAAAACTAACTCAAACATGACTTGCCCAGCTCCATGTTGTCTCCCTAGTTCTTCTCAGTGTCTCTGACTGTGGTAAATCGCAAACTGGTTACAGAAGGAAAGTGAAAAGTGCTACGTCTGTAAAATATTCAGGATTACTAAAGGTTTTGCCTGAACTGAAGTTGTGAAGCCTTCTTTTCTGGCTTGCTTTGACTACAGTGGAAGTGTCCAACCCAAGTGGCAACAGTCTGAGGCACTTTCTGTTTGAATAGTCCAGGAACTGGTTCACGGCTTCCCTTCTTCTCTTTCCAGCTTGGAAGAATCCAAGCTTAGTCAGGGGCCAAGCTTAGTCAGGGAAGAGGGGCAAGAAGAGACCAGACTCACTGGTGCCCACATTGTCACCTGGCTGAGAAGGCAGGACAAGTAGGAAAACCTATCACAGAATCTCAGACACAACCAAGTGAAATTTTTCTTCTTAGTTTGCCTTCTTCTGATTAGTCAAGTGAAAGTGATACAAAAAAAATCTGTACTCAAGCAGGTCACCTGCTATCCTATCAACTCATCTTTCAGCTCATCTGTTTGGCCTAGTTCAGTGTCAATGTCAGTATTTCCTATGAAAAGTTAAGAACTCCATATGAGGGATGAGAGCCTGTTTCCTTGCTGCATGTCCCTCTGTTCAGCAACCATTTGCCTACCAAGAGCAAAAGAATGGAATTAATCAATGTACAGATAGAGGTATATTTGGGGGTGTAAAAGAGAATAAAAGATCTGCACATATATACTTTTCAAAATTTTATTTATAGCCCAGCTCTATTTTACTCTATTAATACCCTTTACATTATTCCCCTCTCCTCCATTTTATCCTCACAATGGGAGATAGGTTAGACTGAGAGCATGACTGGCTCAAGGTCACTCAGTGAGCTTCCCCAGCTGAGAGCATGACTGGCTCAAAGTCACCCAGTGAACTCCCCCAGAGTGGGGACATGAATCTGTGTCTCCCAGATCCTAGTCTGACACTTTAAATACTACACCATACTGGCTCTCACCTTATCAGTGTCCCGTCATGTATCCATGTGAGAATGTATGCATTTCAATCAGTTGTGACTGACTGGGGATCTTTGAGACAGAAACTATGACAGGCTGTACAATTGTGGGAATGTCTGTTTCCGGTGTGCTTGTATTTGCGCTACCTTTCAGCTTTAGTGTCAGCTATTAAACAGTAGTATTAATTTGTAGTCTCTTTCAACATCTTTCTGTAGCACTCATACATTTTTAGATGTAACCTCCCCCCACTTCCCCACCACCCTCAATCTACAGCAATTCTGTTGTGGTTTTGAAATTATACAAGCAGATCTTCCCAGCCGGTGTATGGGTACAGCGGGTAACTGTCACTAGTTCCTCCCATGATGATTCACACTTTTATGACTTGCTGCACCCCAAACTGCTATTTTGAAAGTGGAAAAATTGTAAGTAAGAACATTGGACTCAAGCCCATTCCTTCTTTAAAATGTATTTCTACTATATGATTTCTATCAAAGATCTTTATCAATCTCCTAAACAATACAATATGTAAAATCATTTCAATTACATTCTATTCTTTACACTTCTGCTTTCTGCTCATAATTTAGACAACTCCCCTAATTAATTCTAAGAATGTAAATGTCTCATTTCTACTTGCCATGAATCATTTTTAAAATTGCCCTACTTCCTGGCCTACTAATTATTGCTTGTCTGAATTCCATTAGCCTCCCCTCCACCTTCCCACTTCCCTGCTTCCCCAATCAGACAAGTCACACTTCGAGACATCTTGTAACACAAAACTGAAAAACTGCAGAAGGTAGATTTAGGATACAAAGTTATTTTTAAATACAGTTATTACCAGCAATTCATTTGCTGCAGGAGCAGCATTTAATTAAGGATTATTATATCAAACACCATTTCTCACCTATACATTCAACAGGGAAAATTTTATTCTCATAGCCTTGAAATAAAGTCTGATTTTCCAAAAAGATACGCTCCACACAATGAAAATCATTGCTAGGTCAAGATATATGGCAATGCTTAAAACACATCCCACATGCACTTGCCTCTACACTGTTTGTCTTTAGCACTGCTTAGAAGGCATGAATATGTGGAAAAAATGTCAGACTAAAACTAGAGAAAGGCTAGGATCTTCTTCGTGGTCTCTGTGCAGTCCCACACATGGGTCTTGCCGCAGGCAACGAATCCATACCTCGGAGCTCCAATAGCTCGCCTATAGCGTTTTTTGGCGCGCTCCCCTCCTGCCCTGGGGAGCAGGCAGCGACTGCGCATGCCTGGAGCGGGGGGGGGGGAGCGCCCATTCCACTCAGTTTCTTCCTTACCGCCGCCCGGACAACACCTTCCTCGCTGCGTTTCCTCCTTAGCTCTCCCTCGTTTCTCCTCTTCGATTGGTATCGTATCTCTTACTTACTCTCATACTCCTTCGCTTTTTCTCTCTACTTTCGTCCCTATATATATATATATATATATATATATATATATATATATATATATATATATAAAAAGGTCCGTTTCTGCGCTTTCTTTCCCCCCTTTTTTCTTTCCCTTCCTCCCCTCCCCTGTCCGGAGCGTATGGAAGGGAAGGTTACCTTTAAAAAGTGCAGGCGCTTTGGGGCTAAGATCCCCACCACTGACGGCCACAGCTACTGCCTCTTCTGCCTTGGGGAAGCCCACCGAGTGGACTCTTGCCCACACTGTGCTAATTTCGGCAAGCAAGCTCGTAAGAACTGTGCAGCAAGACTCCAGAGTTTTTTGCTTGAACGGTCTTTGAGGGCGATGCCCGCATCTGATTCGCCGCCTCCCCCACCTCGAGCGGGAGATTCGGCTACTTCGGACGTGCCTCTCTCGCAAAAGCAGACGCACAAGTCCGTAAAGAAACTATCGAAGCACACCGGGACCGGCCATAAGTCTTCTAAGAAATCGCGTCATTCCGACTCTGCGGATTTGGCGCCAAAAAGACCTCGTCACTCCGAATCGGCTGATTCGACTTCGAGAAAGCCCTACGAGTCGCACCCGACCTCCCACCCGACTCGGGTTTTGGCCTCGGCTTCCGTTTCTATGGACCCCAACGCGACCCCGGCTGGACAACTTCTGCTCCCTCCAGAACTGTCGGCTCCGTCAGATGTAATTACTGACATGCCGCAGCTAACTCCTCATTCATCTACGGCTGTAGAAGTAATTCCGATCCGATCGCGTTCACCTTCGGTCCGTAGCGTGGTTCCTTCTGAGTTTCTCGAGCCTGACCCATCCTCCGACCCTACTCAACAATATATGAAGTCTTCACTTCGACTTGCATCCTTCCAGGATGTCACAGTTTCTCCCTTGTACAGGGAGTCAGCAACCCAGAGTTCTGCTCACCGAGCCCGCTCTCGTTCTCCAGCAGACCAGCCCCTGACGCGTCGGATTCGACCCCGCTCGCCGACACCTCTTCCTCCTCGTCGAGTCCGCTCTCGCTCCCCACTTAGGCGCCGCGATTCCGGCTCGTCGAGTTATTATGAACATAATGGTCATTATGCGCGCCCGCATCTCGATTATCCATCTCGTCCACGCTATGACTACTCATCCCATTCGTGATCTCCTTCACCAAGGATTAGGCCTCACCATCACCTATCCCGTTCCCCTTCCTATGAAGGAACACACCGCTCCAGATACCAGGAGCTGGGTCGCGAGATTATTACCCCTCGGATCCGCTATGACGACTCTCCTCGAACCCGTGCTTACGGTCGACTCCGAGACTCTCCTAGAACCCGAGACTCTCCTAGAACCCGTGGTTACGATCGACTCCGAGAGTTCTCCGAACCTCGAGACCCCGAATACTTTCCTTCTCAGCACTTGGAACCGTCTCCAGTCCAAGAACGTCCTCGACCTTGGGACTCGGATAAACCCTGTACCATCTCCGCCACAGCTGCGACGGCCCCCATCCTTATTTCTCCACCTCGACCATCTCAAGACACTCACACTCCTAAGCCTCGGGCCTTGGCCTCGGAACTGATCGCACCACTCCACTCACCCGTTAGAGAGGACTCCCACTCCGACAAGGAATCCTCTGCATCGTCGGATTCGGAGGACCACCCTGCTTCTGTAGCCTCAGAATCTGCACCACAGCTGCGCCTTTCGCCATCAGATGCTTCTAAAGCATACTTAAATCTTATCACCACAATGGCTGATGCTCTAAAAATTGCTTTGCCTTCCGACTCCCCTAAGGTTTCAGACATTGTACACGACCTAGTGCAAGCGGACTTCCCACCAGGGTCACTCCCGCCGATGCTCCACGTGCATCTTGAGGGCTTGCGAGAGGCTTGGGACAAGCCTGCCTCTGTCCCACCTACGTCTAAGCGGTTTGACTCGCTCTACAGAGTACATGCCCCGGATGCCAAATTTCTGGCTGCACATCCAGCGCCTAATTCTATTATAGTACACTCCACCACTAAGGCCAAGCCTTCTAGACACCCCACACCACCCGATCGCGAGGGTAGAAAGCTGGATACCCTGGCACGGAAATTATTTAATCTGGCTTCTACTAATTCTAAACTCAATAACTATTTAGCCTACTTCTCTGCTTACGTCTTCAATCTGGCGAACCAATTTACGCCCCTCATCCCCTCCCTCCCTGAGACCTCTCAGAGAACGGCCTCAAACTTGGTGTCTGAATTGTCTAGAGTCTCCAAACAGCAGATTAACACCATACGACATGCTGTTTCTTGTTCTTCAAGGGTCTTCGCTTCCTCCGTTGCTTTGCGCCGTCATACCTGGCTGCGATCTACCAACTTGCAGCCAGATATCAAGCAAAAAATCGAAGACCTCCCCTTCGATGGCCTAGGCCTCTTCCATGCATCCACGGACGAAGTGCTGACCTCAGTTGATGATGGCCGCAAGCGTGCCAAGCGCCTGGGAGTTTTCCAACCTAACTCCCAGCAATTCACTCGTGCTAAAACATGGAGACCATCGTTTCAGAAACGCCAACGGTCACCGAAACAAAGTGACTACTGGAGAAGGAGGGGTGCACAGCAAAAGCCTCAGTTTCAACAGAAGCCGAGGTCCCAACAAACCAAGAAGACCTCCCCTCCCATCTAAGCAGTCTCTTTGACTCTCTACTAATTCCTCCTGCTTACAAAACTCGTCTCTCACCACTATTTCATAGCTACCCCGCCCTCTCCTCACCTCCATCAGGAGATTCTGGACTTGCTCCAGAAAAATGCCATAGAACCCGTTCCTCCTCTACATCGAGGGACGGGCTTCTACTCGAGATACTTCCTGGTTCCCAAGAGGGATGGAGGCAAGCGTCCTATCCTAGATCTTCGGAAGCTGAACAAACACATCGCTTACAGGAGATTCAGGATGATATCTCTACAAACCATCTTGCCTCTGATACCCAAGAATTCTTGGATGGCTTCCCTAGATCTCCAGGACGCTTATTTCCATGTGACAATCCGACCTCAGCATCAGAAGTATCTTCGATTCGCCATTGGCCAGCATCATTTTCAGTACATATCCCTGCCTTTCGGTCTCTCCACTGCACCCAGGGTGTTCACCAAGTGCATGGCGGTGGTAGCAGCTGCCCTCCGCATCCGGAGCATACCAGTCTTTCCATACATCGACGACTGGCTCCTCATTGCACCAACTCGAGCCCAACTGGAAATAAATCTCAACACGACCCTCTCTCTCCTAACTTCTCTGGGCCTGTGTGTGAACACCTCCAAATCACACCTCACGCCAACCCAGGACTTGCAATTCATAGGGGCCCGTCTATGCACCTCTCTTCATCGTGCTTTCCTTCCGGAGGACCGAGCACTGACCATCATCACTCTTGCCAAAGCCGTTCAGCGAGAGCCGCTTCAATCTGCCTTCATCATCCAACGTCTTCTGGGCCTTATGGCAGCCACTACATCAGTCCTTCGTTTTGCCAGGCTCCGGATGAGACAACTGCAGCTCTGGTTTGTGCGTGCTTTCCATCCTCACATGCAACCACAAGGTACCCTGCTCACCGTTCCCCAGAGAGCACTTCTTTCTCTCATCTGGTGGACTGTACCCGACAACCTTCTCACAGGCATGCCGTTCCTACCACCTCTTCCAACGGCTACCGTAACAACAGATGCCTCCAAGTGGGGTTGGGGAGCCCACTTAGAAGGCAAAACTGTCAGGGGACTCTGGACTCCCTCAGAGAGGGCCATGCACATAAACTGTTTAGAACTTATCGCTGTGCACAGGGCCCTGCAGTCATTCCTCCCACTCATCACGGGTCGGCACGTTCAAATCTCCGCAGACAACATGGCAACAGTCTTCTACATAAACAAACAAGGAGGCACCAGATCCCTCCGGCTGTGCCGTATTGCTGTACTACTCTGGGAATGGTGTGTCAAACACAACATCTATTTGACTGCCGTTCACCTCTCAGGTGTGGAGAATGTTCTGGCTGACTCTCTCAGCAGAGTTCGCATAGACGACCACGAATGGTCCATCAATCTGATCTACCTTCGTCGCATCTTTCGGTGCTTCGGGACACCCAAAGTGGACATCTTTGCTTCCAGGGACAATGCGAAATGTCCCCGATTTTACACCAGGAGAGGCAACAACGCCTTCCTGCAGGTTTGGAGAGGCCCTCTTCACTACTTTTTCCCTCCAACCCCCCTACTGACACGAGTATTGACGAAGATCACGCGAGACGGCACGGACTGTATCCTCATTGCTCCATGGTGGCCATGGCAACCGTGGTTCACGAGGCTACTACAGATCACCTGCCACACTTACCGTCGCCTGCCTCCTATGGGCAATCTCTTATCTCAGGCCAACGGCCAGATACTACATCACAACCCTCGAGTTTTGGCCCTGACAGCCTGGAGAATCCGCCCTCCTTCCTCTCTACTGAAGTAGCTAACATCATCCTCAACGCGAGAAAGCCTTCCACTAGACTTTCTTACCAACGCAAATGGAAGCGCTTCTGTTCATTCGCGACCTCCAATCATCTGCGAGCAGAATCAGCGCCTCTAAATCTGATCCTTGACTATCTACTGTCCCTTCAGAGATCAGGACTCTGCTATTCCTCCTTAAAAGTTCACCTCTCTGCCATTTCCGCGTTTCATGACCCCGTTGACGGCAAGACGGTGTTCTCTCAGTCTTTCCAAATCCTTTCTCAAAGGCATGCTGCACCTTCACCCACCTGTCAAACCATTTGTTCCGGCTTGGAGTTTATCCCTAGTTCTTTCCTGCTTAATGAAAACTCCCTTTGAACCCATGGCTACCATCGATCTCAACCTTCTATCTTGGAAGACAGCATTGTTGGTTGCCCTTACCTCAGGGAAACGCGCAAGTGACTTATGTGCTTTCCGCCATGACTCCCCCTACACCATTTTTCATAAGGACAAGGTTGTTCTCCGACCAGACCCTGCAATCCTATGAACATGAACATATGAAGCTGCCTTCTACTGAATCAGACCCTTGGTCCATCAAAGTCAGTATTGTCTTCTCAGACTGGCAGCGGCTCTCCAGGGTCTCAAGCTGAGGTTTTTCACACCTATTTGCCTGGACCCTTTTTTGGAGATGCCAGGGATTGAACCTGGGACCTTCTGCTTCCCAAGCAGATGCTCTACCACTGAGCCACCGTCCCTCCCCAAAAGTTGTCTCCCAGTTCCACTTATCGACATCGACCTCCCTACCGATGTTCTTCTCCAACCCTACTGACGCAGGACAAAGAGCTCTGCATTCCTTGGATGTCAGAAGGGCTCTATCTTTCTACCTTGCTCATACA
This sequence comes from Heteronotia binoei, assembly GCF_032191835.1. Classification (NCBI taxonomy): domain Eukaryota; kingdom Metazoa; phylum Chordata; class Lepidosauria; order Squamata; family Gekkonidae; genus Heteronotia; species Heteronotia binoei. The sequence continues at coordinate 35,135,319 of NC_083229.1, forward strand.
CAACCTTTCCGTAAGGACCCTAATCTGTTTGTGGCCTACGGTAACCCTCACAAGGGACACAAAATTTCTACCCAGAGACTATCTAAATGGGTAGTTAGTGCTATCAGGTTGTGCTACGAACTGGCTAAGCAGCCTATACCCGAAGGCCTTAAGGCCCACTCTACCAGAGCGGTCTCAACGTCTTCGGCCTTTCTGCACGGCGTCTCCCTAGAGGACATCTGTGCTGCTGCATCGTGGTCCTCTCCTTCCACGTTCGTCTCCCATTACGCCTTGGACGTTCGTGCGAGACGAGACGCCTCCTTCGGCCAAGCGGTCCTCAGATCCATCTTCCATTGAAGCCATGGGTGAGTGCATCCGCTTACATCTATAACCTTTGATGTGATTTATTGTGTGACTAACTCTTTTCTCTCTCCAGCACCATCCTCCAGGACATCCAGCTGGCTAGTCACCCATGTGTGGGACTGCACAGAGACCACGAAGAAGATAAACAGGTTGCTTACCTGTAACTGATGATCTTCGAGTGGTCATCTGTGCAGTCACACACGCCCACCCAGCCTTCCCCGCTGCTGGTCTCTTGTAATTGTTGCTTAACCTTGTCTGATGTCTGTACCAGTGGCGGCTGGAAGAAACTGAGTGGAATGGGCGCTTCCCCCCCCCCCCCGCTCCAGGCATGCGCAGTCGCTGCCTGCTCCCCAGGGCGGGAGGGGAGCGCGCCAAAAAACGCTATAGGCGAGCTATTGGAGCTCCGAGGTATGGATCCGTTGCCTGCCGCAAGACCCATGTGTGTGACTGCACAGATGACCACTCGAAGATCATCAGTTACAGGTAAGCAACCTGTTTTTCAAAATGCAGCTCAGCCATACTTTTCAATGAGCAACCTTATCAACAGTGCAAGGCCAACAATGGTTTTTTAGGTAGTAAGCCCCACTGAATAGCCCTGAAGAAGATTCTGAGTAGACCTGCTTAGGATTGCTCTGTAAGCCATCATAGTGGGAAGAGCATAAATTGGAAAACCTTAAGTGCTCCACTGAGCTCCTTGAGGGAGAAACAAGATATAAATGTGCTAAATATATACTGTAATTTGTCATAAATTCCACTTCCCATGAACTAAGTTATGCAGTATGAGACAGATGAAGAAAATAAAGAATGTTGCAGGTTTTGCACATTCTTCATGTTATAAACAATTTTTAGTAACATATGGTAGCAAAGTTATATCAATATCTTACAACTTAAAAAAAGGAAAAATTTATCTACCCCATATCTTACTTTCCCCCCGCCCCTCCCCCTATTACTTTACCCCCCCCAGTGTTATTTACTTAAAAAAAACCAAATATTAAAGGTACCCTTAACTATTAAAAAACCAAAAGTTATACTCTTGTTTTAAAAACTTAATAATTATCAAAGATTGTCCAATGTCCCTTTATTTTCCACTCTTTTTCTACATATCTTCTGAACTTCTTCCACTCCAACTTAAAAAGTTCTAAATCATAGTCTCTTAATATTCTTGTTAATTTGTCCATTTCACTCCATGACATAACTTTTATAATCCAGTCCCATTTCTCTGGTATATTTTCTTGCTTCCACAACTGCGCATACAATGTCCTAGCAGCTGAGAGCAAGTACCAAATTAAAGTTCTATCTTCTTTTGGAAATTTTTCCATATGTAGTCCCAACAGAAAAGTCTCTGCAACTTTATTAAACTCATATCCCAAGATATTAGAAATCTCTTGCTGAATCATCTGCCAAAACATTTTAGCTCTTTCACAAGTCCACCACATATGGTAGAAAGAACCTTCATGCTTTTTACATTTCCAACACCTGTCTGGCATCTTGTTATTCATCTTTGCTAATTTCTTAGGAGTCATATACCATCTATTAAAACTTAAGTCTTTAGTTCCCCACAGCATGTCGATTCTAGAGAAAGTTTTATGTCTTGCTGAAAAAAAAGTATAGTCCCGCACTTGAGGATTAAATTTCCTCCATATATCTTCTAAATTTTCTTGTTTAGCCAATTCAAAGAAGGATTTTGGCGGTTTCCCTTCTTTCCCATCATTTTTCCCTCCAGATCTATCCAATGAATTCTTAACTGTTCCATTAAAGTCTCCCATTAGCAATACTTGATCATAAGTCAACTCATCAAATTTTTTTATAATGTCTTTTAAAACGGAAGATTGGTATCACTTACTGTGAAGCTTCCTTCTCAGTGGACTGGCAGTGGGTCGGTCCGACTACTGGGTATAGGCTCCTCCTCCTCGTCACAGGGTCGGGTGCTCCAATCGATCCGGAGGGGGAGTGGCCTATACCACCCAGGACGCGCCAGTTGTATCCAAGCCGCATCCCCCTAATAATAAAAATTTTCACCACCTCCCCATTCACGTACAGAGACGAATAAATGAGAAGATTAGTTTATTACAGTTCAACACACCATACAAATGGCAGATTGAAAGAAAGTCACTGTTAAGCAAAGCAAAGGTAACATCCTCCCCACAGGGAAAGCACCATTGCTCCAGGATCCATCTCCAAAACTCAGGAAGCCGCTCAACCTTTAACCGGCGGGCCGGACCGACTCACTGCCAGTCCACCGAGAAGGAAGCTTCACGGTAAGTGATACCAATCTTCCGTTCTCCGGTAGTCTGGACAGTGGGTCGGTCCGACTACTGGGACGTAACAAAGCTGAACATCCCCGGGCGGGACCGGCTTCCCTGTTTAGAGTGCATGCTGCAGTACACGCCTCCCAAAGGCCGCCTCCGCTGAAGCCCATTTATCCACTTTATAGTGCCTGGTAAAGGTATGTACCGATTTCCAAGTCGCTGCCTTACACACAGCTTCTAAGGACGGAAAGGACCGGTATACAGCTGATGTTGCAGCACCCCTTAGAGAATGGGCCGTGATCCCATCTGGAGGGGTTTGACCTTGGGCCTTGTAAGCCAAAACAATACACTCCCGTAGCCACCTGCTAAGGGAGGAAGTGGAGACCTGTCGTCCCTGCGACTACTTGCTAAATGAAACAAACAATGCATCAGACTTCCTCCAGTCTTTTGTGCGATCAATGTAAAAACTAAGTGCCCTCCTAACGTCTAAACAGTGCAGCTCCCTTTCCTTGGGAGACTGGGGGTTGGGACAAAAATTTGGAAGAACCAACTCCTGGGACCTATGAAAGACAGAATTAACTTTAGGAATGAAAGATGGGTCTGGCCTCAGCACCACCCTTTCATTATGGAAAACACAAAGCTCCTAGTCGACCGACAAGGCCCTTAACTCAGACACTCTCCGTGCTGTAGTGATACCCACTAGAAAAATTGTTTTTTAGAGTCAGTTCCTTCAGTCCACAGGAAGCCATAGTTTCGAAGGGACGCTCACACAACGCAGTTAGTACTATATTCAACTTCCACGAGGGGAATCTATGTACCTGTGGAGGCTTAAGGAGAGCAACACCCTTCAGGAACCGTTTAATGTGCGGATGCGCTGACAAGGACTTACGTCCCCGCACCCCCTGTATAGACGATATGGCCGCCACCTGACGCCGTAGCGTGCTGGTAGAAAGCCCCTTGTCTGCCCCTTCCTGAAGAAAACCTAGAATACCATTTACCTTCACCTTCATCGGATCCCACCCCCGTAAGGTAGACCACGAAGCAAAAACCTTCCAGGTGGTATTGTATATCCTATTAGTGGAACACTTACGCGATGCTAACATAGTGTCCACCACTCTGGTGCTACAACCTAGTTCCTTGAGCTGTAACCGCTCAACTTCCAAACTGTCAATTGCAACATGTCTGGTTGAGGATGAGACATGCTGCCCTGTGTCAGAAGGTCGTCCCTCCCTGGCAGCCGCCAAGGAGGCTGAATAGACAACCTCAGGAGCTCCTGGAACCATGACCGTCTCGGCCAGAAGGGAGCCACCAACACCATCTCCGCCTTTAGTTCCACCACCCTCTGTAACACCCTGGGTAATAGAGGAAGGGGCGGGAAGGCCTACACTAGTCCCGTCGGCCATGCAGCGCTGAGGGCATCAGTTCCTTCTTCCCTTGTGTCTCTGACCTTGGCCAAGAACCTGTCCACTTGGCAACTTTCTGCCGTGGCAAACAAGTCCACCGACACAGGTCCGTACCTGTCCACTATTAGACGGAAGGTGTCCCTGTGTAACATCCACTCTGTTTGGTCCAGCCAGCGTCTGCTGAGCCAATCCGCTAGCAGATTGTCCTTCCCTGGAACATGCACCGCTTTGATTGACAGGAGATTGACTTCGGCCCACTCAAAGAGAACCTTCGCCTCGGCATGAAGTGATTTCACCCTGGTTCCTCCCTGTCGATTAACATATGCTTTGGCGGTTGAGTTGTCCGTTTTCACCAGGACATGGTGACCCCTCAGAACTGCCTGCAACCCTAACCGGATCGCCCTGAGTTCCAGGAAGTTGATACTGCGCTTCATCTCGTGAGGCTCCCACTGACCCTGGATCATTTGATCCTGTGAGTGAGCCCCCCAACCCCATAAACTGGCATCTGTAGTCATGCAAACCCTCTGAGGTTCGTGAAGCGGGTAACCTGGACTGAAAAGACCCAGGTTCAACCACCACTGTAACTGGGACGTCACCTCTAACGGTAGTGTCACCAGTTTGGGAATTTTGTTCCTTATAATCTCCTGAAAAGACCGCAGAAAAAATTGTAGGGGATGAGTGTGGAATCTGGCCCAAGACAGTAGATCCTGAAAGGATACCATCATCCCTAAGACTTGTGCTAACTTCATGACTGGCACCTTCGGTTGCTGTAACACCCCTTGCAGAAGGAGGCAAAACTTCTCCCGTCTCTCTGGGGTTAAGAAGACTCTGTCCACCTTTGTATTTATTTCCTCTCCCAGATGCACTAGTATCTGAGAGGGAAGCAGATTGCTCTTCTCTAGGTTCACCACGAAGCCGTGAGAGCGCAACATGGTCACTGTCTGCTGCATGCCCTCCAGGCATTGCTGGTGGGACCCTGCCTTCACCAGAATGTCATCCAGGGAAGGAAATAGGGCCACACCCCGCAATCTCAGCTCCGCCACCAGGGTCACCAGTATTTTTGTGAATACCCGGGGCGCAGACTTCAGACCAAAAGGCAGGGCTCGATATTGAAAATGCTTCCCCCCGTAGGAGAAACGCAGAAAACTTCTGTGTGATTCCCGAATGGGAACATGCAAGTAGGCCTCTGACAGATCCAAGGAAGCCAGAAAAACCTGAGGCTGAATGGCTAGCAATACTGACCGTAGTGTCTCCATCTTGAAATGTTTTGTCAGGATGAACTTGTTGAGCCATTTCAGATCCAGAATGGTTCTGAACTCCCCGTTCTTTTTGGGAACTAAAAATATCACCAAATAGACCCTCAAACCCTGTTGAAGTACCGGGACGGCCTCCACTGCCCCTATATTCACCAAGTGCTGAATGGCCGACAACATTGCTCTGTGAGCAGATAAATCTTTTTTTTTTTTCCCGGGGAACCCCTCGAAAATGGTTGGGGGGAAGAGAGTGGAATTCCAAGGCGTAACCTTGTTCCACTACTTCTAGAACCCACTTGTCCTGAATTGACTGATTCCAAATGTCTGTGAAAAGGGAAGGACGACCCCCTATTTTGTTTGTCGGCTGGTGAGAGGCATAGTCGCTGGGATCCTCCTTTCTTGGAGCGATTTTTGGAACCCTGATCTGCCTTCCCAGAGTAGTATGGTTTGGGATCACGCCCCTTCTGCTGCCACTTGCCTCTGAATGGACGAAAGGAACCTGGTCTGGATAGTTTCTTCAAATCTCGAAAGGAAGGAAAGGACTTCCTCTGTTTCGACTCTTTACTCTTGGAAGGTAAAACCTTATTTTTATCCTTGTTCTCAATGAGGTATCTATCTAGACCCTCCCCGAACAACAAGGCTCCTTTAAAAGGCACCGCTGCCACCCTGGCTTGGGCTGCAGTGTCTACCTCCCAATTACGCAACCAAATGTTGCGCCTGGCAGCTACCCCACATGCCATGGCCCTGGCCGCCAGTTGCATAGTGTCTAATGAACTATCTGCCACGAAGGCAGCGGATAAAGCAATCTTTTTTAACTCGTCCTTGAACTCCTTAGGAGCTCCACTGTCTGCTGCTGCCAAGTTATTAGACCACGTGCACATTGCTCTGGCAAACAATGAAGACGTAGTGGCTGCCTTGATGGCCCAAGATGTCGCTTCAAACTCTTTGCGTAAGGCCTGCTCAACCCTCCTATCGCATGGATCCCTGGGTAAACCATCTGCGTCCATAGGAAGGACCGAATTGGAAATCAGGCTAGTTACAGGGTCATCCACTGTTGGTAACTTTAATCTCTTAGTAGCCTGTGGAATAAGCGAATAAAGTTTGGAGAGAACCTGTTGGTTTGCTTTAGGCTTAGTCGGACGTTCCCATTCCGCTTTGACTAAGGCAAAAAAGGCCGCAGGCAAAGGAACCCCTGTCTGAGCACTGCTCAATTTTGGCATCATCTCCCCTGAACCTGTGGGGAGATCAGGATCCAACTCCTCATTTTCTTTAGGAGTGGGTACAAAGTTGAGGGTCCTCAGTACTTTGGGAAGCAATTTTGAATAGTATTCAGAAGGAAAGAGCCTAGATTGAACAGTGTCAGTCTGCTCCTCCTTGTCTGACAGTTCACCCTCCTCCTTATCTGACTGCTCAGAGTTTTCTGATTCCTCAGCTGAGCTCAAGAGGGGGGAATCCAAACCCAAAGGAGGCTTGATCTTAGAGCGTCCTTCCATAGTGTCACTGGGACTAGTATCTCTGCCCCTTTTCCCTCCATCCTTCTTTTTTGGTTGTAGGGAAGCAGGGGAGTCCAGCTGCTGACGAAGGTCCTGTCCCAACTCTTTTAGCAGCTCTTTCTTAAGCCAAAGGACTAAATTTGACTTGGCATCCTCTCCTGTGAGGTCAAGATTCTGAGCCTCCTGTTGAGGAGTCAGAGCCCCAGACAGAAGAGGTAGATCACATTCGCTGTGTGAGTTGCTGTGTGAGCTAGCCACCATTTTGTAGCTTCTCACGTCCCTATAAGGGAAGGAAAGGCAAAAGCAACTAAAAAAGAAGCGGGAAAAGGCTGAGAATGGAAACAGAATGTCTCCGTTGCGCCCTCTATTGGGCCTTTTGGTATCTTGCCTTCCAGTCAGGAACAAACTCCCTCAGAGGCCTCTCTCTCTCACTCCTTTGCCAAGCCTATACGACTAGGCAGTCCGAAGGAGAGACAACGCGGGCAGCCTGGGGACCCATCTGAAGCCCCGTGGACTCGTGCGCAGCCCTGTTGCTGTAGGGCGGCTTACCGCGCTGCCTCTGCGCTTGCCGCCTCTCTTTCCTTCCGGCTTGGTTCCAATCGCGACTGCGAGGGAACGAAGCGCTGCGGGCGTCTGCAGTTCGCTCAAGGTCTACTTGTGAGTAGACCCTGCAGACTGCCGCCACCGGTGTTGTTGGGACCGATCCCAACGCTTCCGGTCTGTTTTGTTTCAGTAATCCGGATCTTCTGCGCTTCTCAGCAAGCGCCTGGAGAAAAACCATCCTGCCTCGTGCAGGGCCGGGAGAAGAACTGGCGCGTCCTGGGTGGTATAGGCCACTCCCCCTCCGGATCGATTGGAGCACCCGACCCTGTGACGAGGAGGAGGAGCCTATACCCAGTAGTCGGACCGACCCACTATCCAGACCACCCGAGAAAAGCATCCTTTGCACCATTAGGCGCATATAGTCCCAATAACAACGTTTTTTCCCATTTAATGTTATCTCCACTGCTACAAATCTTCCATCCTTGTCTTTAAGTACTAATTTTGGCTCTAATTCTTGTTTAATATATAGAACCACTCCCCTTTTCTTCTGTTCAGCTAGGGAAAAAAAATTCTGCTCCCAATTGTTTGTTCCATAAAAATTTGTAATCCTTTTGTTTAATGGTACTTTTTGCAAACAAATTATATTACAATTTTGCTTTTTAATCCAATGAAATGTTGCCCTTCTTTTTTGTGGTGAACTAACATTCCAAGACAATAATTTGTAATCCATCATGGTGCAAACTCTTTATTTTCTTCAAAAAATCTACGCAACTCCTGCGCATTTGTAATTGTGACTCTCTTCCCCTGAAGTTCAAAGCTCAAGCCTTCAGGTATTATCCATCTAAACCTCGTGCCATTGTCTCTCAATTTTTCTGTCAGCTTTTTATATGTTCTCCTATCATTTATCACTTGCCGTGGCAACTCCTTCATGATTCTCACTTTACTGCCTCCCACTATCAATGTCTTTTCAAAATTTTTATTCATGATCCTTCCCACCATTTCCTTTGTCATATATCTTATAACAACATCTCTTGGTAAGTTGTTTTTATTGGCAAAGAGTTCACTCTGTACATATAGTCATACATATTTTTGGTCTCATCAGGATCTTCTTTTAAGAATTCTGCAAATATTTTTATTATATATCCTTTCAAATCATCATCCTCTACTTCAGGTACTCCTCTCAGACTTATCTGAGTTTCCATCAATTTGCAGTCATGAATTGTCACTTTTTCTTGAATTTTCAACAAGGTGGTATCATACACTTTCATTTTTCCTTCTACCTCCTGCACTTTCTTAGCTGTTTCCCCAGTTTCCTTTTTGAGATCTTCCACGTCTTTTTTAATCTCTGCAATAATTTCTTCTTTTGATTCATCTATTATTTTTCTAACTCCTTTCATTATTCTGGCTTCCATGGCATCCAATTGTTCCTGCATTTTCTCTAATGAAAGAGCCTTTTGTCGGGTCTGCTTGGCTTCAGACATTTAGAGAGAGGGGAAAAAAATAAAAATACAAAAAAATTTTAACTCACAAATTTCAAATTTAACTGTCAGGTTCAAAAGATTTGGGCTTGCTTTTTATTATAAGCTTTATTTCATCTTCCTCTGAGCTTCCTAGGCCAAGATATGAATTTTTAAAAATTTTAAAACCTTCAAAAAATGACAAAATTTTTGACCTCACCAATTTTCAATCTAACAATCAGATTCAGAAGATTAGGACTTGCCCTTTATGGCAAGCCTAATTTCGCTGTCCTCTGAGCCCCCAAAGTCCAGATATTTACTTTAAAAGTCTTTAAAATTTCCAAAATGGCAGCCACGACTTTTTACTACTTCTTCAAATTTCTCTTTCCTTTTAAAAATTTCCTAGAAGCCCACCAAAGATATGACCAATAGACTTATCTTCTTACCCCCTTTTCAGTTGATTCCGACAATTTTTAATGTCCCAAATTCTTTTAAAAACAGTATTTTTAGTTTAGCCTCCCAGCAATGGCCGCCCATGTTTCTCTATGGTATATATTGCTAGAGTAGGTTTTTTTCTTACTGCTTCCTGTTATTGTTGCCACCAACTCACATGGAGATCTCATGATACTTGATGTACTTCCTGTCTTGCTCAGATGTGCTGCAGGTCTGTTCCAGAGTGACGATGTTGCTTTTACTTCCAAACCGCAGGTAGACAAAACAATAAATTCCTTTTCTCTTTTTAGTAGTTTTAACACTGTCCTTTGTATTTATAAAATCCAAATTTCGCCTCTTCCTTCCCTCTTCTTCCAAGCTTTCTATATTTCCTTTTCCCACCTTTCATTTTTGTCCCTTTAAGCTAAAAATAGCTCCAGAATGAAAAAAAAAAACTTCTGTACCTTTTCTTCCAATTATCCAAGTTTCCACTGGTCTTTCAAAGCTTTAAATGTTTAGCAATGTCCAAGAAGGTTAGGATCCTGAAGAGCTTATGTCAAATAAATGACTCTGGGCACTTCTGCAGACGATGACTATGCAACTTTCTGAGACCTCTCAAAGCTTCAAAGAAGACCCCCTTCAGGGCTCCCTTTAAGCCAAGGTAAATCTCTTCAAAGTTTTCCGTGCATGTCTTGGACTATTCTCTAACTGAGAAAAGTAGGCAGGCAGTAGGCATTAATTTGCCTTCCACTACCCCAAACAGAAGTTCCAGCCTGCTCCCGTTATGAGAGACAGCTCAGCTCGACATTTTCCTCCCCCGGAAGTCCAGGTTTTGCACATTCTAAACTCTCTCTGATTTCATGAAATCCATTATTTTCAGAAATAGATATGTAGTATTATCTGAACAATTAAATTCAGAATATGTATAGAATAATGGAAATACTAACTTTAGACTTTCAAAGAAACTGACACATTGAATACACTGAAAGCTAGTGTGGTTCCATAGTCAGACTGTCAGGCTGTGATTTGGGTGAGCCAGCTTCAGAAGTCCCAGTCTGTTCTGGAATCTTGTGGGGACCTTGGAAGATTCTCAGTTTACCATTGTAAGGATAAAATAAGATGACAGAAAAATGATGTAAGCCACTTTAAGTCCCCATTAGAGAGAAAGGTATGGTATAAATGAAGTAAATAAATATCTAGCATGCTCACCACAAAATCCATGTACAACAGGGATGTCAACTCTCAGGTCCACAGGCCTGATCAATCTCCCAAAGGGCTTCTATGCAGCCCATAAGGAACTGCCTGTGGTCTGTTTCCTTCTCCCTCTCTCCCACTTCTGTCATTGCCATTTTTATTCTTCTCCATGGGATTGAGGCAGCTGAGCAAAGCAACCTCTCTTTCCCTCTTTCCCAAGGGAGGGGGAGAAAGGAGGCGTCTCAGCCAATGGAGGAGCTTGACTCTGTAGCTCTGCTGTGTGACAGAGCCTGGCACAGCTAGAGCCCCTCTCAATCAAATCTAGAGCAGTACCAGGCTCTCTCAATCACACAGCAGAGCTACAGAGCCAAGCTCCTCCATTGGCTAAGACGCCTCCTCCCTCCCCTCCCCTGAGAAAGAGACACTGGTTTGCTCAGCTGGCTCAATCCCACAGGAGAAATACAAAAAGCACCTTTAAGACCAACACAGGTTTTTTTAAAAAAAATTCAAGGTAAATAAGATCTTTTTGCCTTGCTTTCTCTCTCTCTCTGTTGTTAAACTGGTTTTCCCAGGGCTTTCTTGGGTACAACTGGGTTCCCTCCTGCTTTTCACTGTATTCATGCCCTCATGATTCAATGTTTTCTCAATAGGAAAGCAATGTGAACTGTTTAGATGAGGAATAACAAGCCAGTGAGGTGGAGATGGGGGATTTTGAACTTAGGCTTCCCAAGACTGTAGGCTGATACTGATCAACATTGCTATCTCTCTATTCTTGCATAGGAGTTGTTGCAATTATATTTCTGGGTAGGACTATAGCTTTGTAGATAAACACATAGACCTCAGTCTGCATTATGGTGTATTCACATGTCTTGACCATCACATGAAGCAACTTACATACAAAAGCTCACAATGCCCAGCCATTTCATGTTTTCCCCTGGGTCCTAGGGCAAACAGCATTGACCATGAGATTTCTGTAATGAATAGCAATAAATCAGAAGTAGGTTTTCAACTTACAGATATACACCTGAACAACACCTGAACAGCATACTCAAAATTGCTACAATACAGACATTGTCTCCAGATTTTAATGCAATTTTCCAACACCCCTGAAAGAGGCATTGGTCCGCCCTCTCTTGAAAAAACCGTCATCAGACCCGGCCGAATTGGCACATTACCAGCCGGTCTCAAATTTGCCCCTTTTGGGCAAAATTATCGAGAGGGCTGTGGCGGTGCAGTTACAGGAATTTCTGGAGGACGCTTCCATCTTAGACCCATGCCAGTCCGGCTTCCGCCCGGGCCATGGGACGGAAACAGTCCTGGTCGCCCTCATGGATGACCTCCGACGACAACTGGATCGAGGCGGCTCGGCGGTACTGCTGTTGCTAGACCTATCGGCTGCGTTCGATATGGTCGACCATCGGCTGCTGACCCGCCGCCTCGCCGACGCAGGAATTCGGGGGCTAGCCTTACAGTGGCTCTCCTCCTTTCTTGACGGTCGGGGACAAAGGGTGGCAATTGGGGGGGAGCTGTCTCAGAGGCACCCACTTCATTGTGGTGTGCCCCAGGGAGCAGTTCTCTCCCCGATGTTGTTTAACATCTTTATGCGCCCCCTTGCCCAGATTGCACGGAGGTATGGGCTGGGTTGTCATCAATATGCAGATGACACCCAGCTCTATCTATTGATGGACGGCCGGGCTGGTGAGGTCCCTATAAATTTGGACCGGGCATTACAAGCTGTGGCTGACTGGCTCAGGCTGAGCGGGCTAAAGTTGAATCCGGAGAAGACTGAGGTCCTTTGCGTGGGCCGCGGCGGACCGGGAGGGGAGATTACCCTACCGGCTTTTGACGGTGCGCCACTGGTACCAGTGCGCAAAGTCAAGAGCCTGGGAGTGCTACTGGAATCCTCTCTATCAATGGAGGCCCAGATAGCCGCCACTGCTAGATCCGCCTTCTTCCATCTCAAGAGGGCGAGGCAGCTGGCTCCCTTCTTGGAGCGCAGCGACCTAGCAACTGTGATCCACGCAACGGTCACTTCGAGACTAGACTACTGCAATGCCCTCTACATGGGGCTGCCCTTATACCGAACACGGAGGCTTCAGGTAGTCCAGAACGCGGCGGCCAGGCTGCTGGAGGGACTACCACGGTGGGAACCTGCGCGGCCTGGGCTGCGGGATCTGCATTGGCTGCCGGTTGTGTACCATGTTCGCTATAAAGTGCTGGTTATTACCTTTAAAGCCCTATATGGCCGAGGACCTGCCTACCTAAGGGACCGCCTCTCCCCATATGTGCCCCAGAGAGCACTGAGATCTAGCTCTCAGAACTTACTAACAATCCCTGAGCCAAGAGATGCTAGGTTGAAGGCTACTAGGGAGCAGGCCTTCTCAGTGATGGCCCCTCGTTGGTGGAACCACCTTCCAGAGATGGTGCGAGCCCTGCGGGACCTGAACCAATTCCGCAGGGCTTGCAAAACATTTCTTTTCCAGCTTGCCTTCGAGATGGAACCCGATTAATCTGACGTATGCACATCTAGCCATCTTATGGATATTATGATCACAGTATTTTAGCACCCATTTTATATATTTTATCTATTTTAAATTAATTTATTATACAACTGATATATTAAAATTGTTTACATTGTTTTATATGAATCATGGGATTTCCATGTCTGTTAGCCGCCCTGAGCCCGCTTCGGCGGGGGAGGGCGGGATATAAAAATAAAGTTATTATTATTATTATTATTATTATTATTATTATTATTATTATTATTAATTATTCAGAGCAAGTGGTACCAGTTATGAGAAATGGCTAAATAAAATACTGAAAAAATGCTAATGTTATAAGCATGTTTTAAGTTTTTTAAAAAATCTTTAATTGTGTTTGTCTGTGCCCTTTGTAAAGTGTACAATTACCTGGCATCACCATCATCTCCATTACCTGGCATCACATTTTATGACACACATGGCCTGGCCCAACAAGGTCTCATTTATGTCAGATCTGGCCCTCATAACAAATGAGTTTGATACCCCTGCTGTACAGTCTACTTAGCATCTGATGCATAAATAATAACTATTAATTTTTTATACTGTCCTTCGCCAAGGATCTCATATATTCTTTTTCCTTTCTTTAATTCTCAGAACAACACTGACAGGTAGGTTAAGCTAAAAAAAAAAAAGGACTGGCTCATAATCAAGCAATGAGTGTTATGGTAAAATGGGATTTGAACTCCATGGTCATAGTAAAAATCTGTAACCAACACACATCACATAATATCCATATAAGTGCTAAATGTAATCCATCTAACAAACTGAAATAATCTTCCCCCAGTCCCCACACCAGCATAGACAGCTATGATTCATTTCTATCACTGGAAGGAGTGACTATTTTTCCAATTCATCCCTCCCACTGCAGACTTGCACTTTGTCCCTCACATTCATCTTGTGAGTCCACTGACCCCCAGGAACAAAATGGGAGATGTTCAGTGGGAAAGACCCATGTCAAAGAAGTCTGTTCCTCAAGCAGATCTTAAGAAATACAAACCACAGGCTGTAGGTTGGATCTAGAATAATTTTCACTGACAGAAAGGACTTCTGTCAGCAGAGCTTTCTTGACTTCCATCCCCAACTGCAACCTGAAACACTCCCAAAAATTGTGTTCCAAGGGGAAGCTACCATAGGGAACAGCATGAGGGGTCTGCAGTAAAAGCAGGAATCAGGAAAAAATTGTTCGTTCTGTTTGTGTAAATTTACCACTGGTTCTTAAAAGAAGATTCATTCAGACTGGAGTCCTCCAACTGCAGTCCTTTCTAGAAACATCTCACAGCACTATTAAACATGCCCCAGTAACTTCCAGACGAGACACTGGAAGTGATCACATGAGAGATCTGGCTCAGCCTAACCACACCTCCTCTCTGGATTTAATGTGAACAATCACACATGCACATCTGCACCCAAATCCCACCCATACCTACCTCGTGTGAGGACGGGCTGGGACCGGATTAAATAGTTCCTGGTAGCAAACTTCTAAAATGTATGCAGGGTGCATTTCCCAGCTGTCTGAACAGCTGGGGATGCATTACACCTGCCCCGCATCCACCCAGCATGCTCATGAACAGTCTCTTCTGTGTATGTGGCCCATGTCTCTCCCAGCAGCAAGGTGGGTGCTGTGTGACTGTCACAGCATGGATCAAAGAGAAAAACAGGTTGCTTACCTGTAACTTATGATCTTGGAGTGGTCATCTGTGCAGTCACACACATGGGTTTTCCCGCTGGAACGAACCCGACCTCGGAGAATTCAAAGCTAGCCCTAAGCATTATTTTTGGTGCGCACTTCCTCCCGCTCTGGGGAGCAGGCATCCACTGCGCATGCCTAGAGCGAGGGGAAGGCGCTCCACCCACCAGTTTCTTTCTAGCCGCTGTATGACATAGTGGAGTCCATGAGATGCAAAAATTTACAGAAACAGCAGCGGGGCTGGATGGGTGGGCGTGTGTGACTGTACAGATGACCACTCGAAGATCATAAGTTACAGGTAAGCAACCTGTTTATCTTCTTCGTGGTCTCTGTGCAGTCCCACACATGGGTGACTGATAAGCTAACCTTCACGGAGGTGGGTGCTGTTTCTGAAAGAGAAAGTTTCAGAGGTTATATACGAAATCAGTTAGTTGCGTCCACTTACCATGCGGAGGTAGGGTAAGCTCAGTTGAAGATGGAACGTAGTACGGCTTGCCCGAAGGACGCATCCCACCTTGCATGCACGTCTATGGCATAATGCGTGGCGAAGGTGGATGAAGAAGACCATACTGCAGCTGCACAGATGTCTTCAATGGGCACGCCCCTTGCAAAGGCAGAAGATGTGGATAGTACCCTAGTAGAGTGGGCCTTCAAATGTTCTGGAACTGGTTGTTTAGCTAACTGGTAGCACAGTGATATAGCTTCAACCAACCATTTTGAGAGTCTCTGAATGGAGAGTTTCTGTCCCTTCTTGTGAGTCCCATAGGAAACAAACAATCCTGGGTCCCTGCGAAAGGCAGCAGTTCTGTCCAAATAGAACGCAAGGGCCCGACGTACATCGAGATTGTGGAGGGAACGTTGTCCTGAATCAGTGGGATTCTGGAAGAAAGATGGCAAGGTAGTTGCCCTTTGTAGATGGAAGGGTGACACTATCTTGGGTAGGAACTTTGGGTCCGGCCGTAGAACCACTCTGTCATGATGGAAGACAGTGTAGGGTGGATCCGATCGAAAGGCGCAAATGTCACTGGCTCTTTTCCCAGAAGTAAGTGCCACCAGCAAAGCTGTTTTCCACGATAGAAGGTGCAGAGGGATGGACGCCATCGGCTCAAAGGGAGGCTTCATCAACTGGCTGAGCACTAGAGATAGGCTCCAGGTAGGATAAAGTTGCCGTATTGGAGGTTTGAGGTGAAGAATTCCCTTGAGGAAAGATTAACAGGGTGTGAAAACACTGTGCGGCCCTCTATGTTCTGGTGGAACGCTGAAATGGCTGCCAAGTGCACCTTTAGGGAGGAGTACGTGAGGCCGGATTCTGAGAGGGAAACGGTATAGGTAAGAATCTGCGAGATGGAGGAGGACGCAGGGTGGAAGTTATTACGCATGGCATATTGGGAGAACCGTTTACATTTTGCTGTGTAAGACTTCCTAGTAGACGGTTTCCTGGCGTTCAACAGGATGTGGCGAACTTCGTCAGGAAAACCTAAAAACTGATCTTCCATTCTGTCAATTTGAGAAGTGAAGGGTTGTGATGCAGAACCTTGCCCCCTTGTTGTGAGAGCAGGTCCCGTGCCTGTGGGAAGCAGTGGTAGACGTTGTTGGACAGGAGAAGGAGGGTAGTGAACCATACCTGGCGAGGCCACCATGGTGTGACTAGGATGCAGTTCGTGCGGTCTAACTGTAACTTCTGAATTGTTTTTGTGATCAGGCGGATTGGTGGAAAAACGTAATGAAGTGGGCCGCTCCACCGTTGGAGGAATCCATCCCCTGGTGACAGGGGGGAAGGAGGCCCCCGCATGTAAAAAATGCGGCATTGAGTGTTGTTCGGGGAAGCAAAGACATCTATGACTGGGGCACCGAACATGCTGAAGACAGGGAGGAGATAATTCCTCTTGATTGACCACTCGTGGTCGTTCACTATCATTCTGCTCAGCGTGTCTGCTTGTGTATTCTGTACCCCTGGCAGGTGCACTGCTGTAAGATGGATTTCGTGAGCGATGCTCCAGTTCCAAAGATCTAGGGCTCTCTTGCAGAGACGAGTGGATGCAGTTCCGCCCTGTCAGTTGATATAAAACACGGTCGCCACATTGTCTGATGTTACTTGTATGTGACGGCCATGCAGAGATGGAAGGAAGGATTTGAGTGCCCTGTGAACAGCGAGAAGTTCCAAGCAGTTGATGTGTAGAGACTTCTCGTTTGCTGTCCACTGCCCTTGTACCGTAAGAGAATCGAGATGGGCTCCCCACCCCCATCTCGAGGCGTCTGTGGTGACAATAGCTGACGGTAACTGTTTCAGGAAGGGCATCTTCTAGGAGATGGTCTTGAACCGTCCACCACTCTAGGGATGGTAGGATGTGGTTGGGAGCTGTTAAGAGCGCCTGTTGAGACTGTCTCTGCGGGTGAAAGGTCTTGACGAACCAGAGTTGCAGAGGCCGCATGCGAAGTCGTGCATGTGTAAGGACCGCGGTTGTTGCTGCCATCAAGCCCAGCATACGTTGGAATGTGAAGGCTGTCTACGTTGGATGGAATATGATGCTGTTGGCCAGAGTTTGAATATTTGCGACCCTGTCCATAGGTAAGTAGGCCCTGTGGTCTGTGGTGGAAAGACGTGCCCCTATGAAGTGTATATTCTGTGAGGGGGAGAGTTGGGATTTTTGATGGTTGACTTGCAACCCCAGGGTGGATAGGAGGTGAAGACTTGTTTGTATGTGTTCTCTGAGCTGTTCTTCCGAATGTCCCACCATGAGCCAGTCGTCTATGTAGGGGTAAACAGCTATTCTCTGTTGACGGAGGAACGCTGCTACCACTGCCATGCATTTTGTGAAGACTCTTGGCGCCGTTGATAGGCCAAATGGAAGTGCCCGGAACTGGTAGTGGGCATTGCCTGTGGCGAATCTCAGGAATCTTCTGTGGCAGTGATTGATGGTAAGGTGGAAGTATGCGTCCTGGAGATCTATAAGTGCCATCCAGGCGTTTTTGGGAATGAGTGGCAGTGTGGACTGCAGGGTGATCATGCAGAATTTCGTGTGACGTATGTATTTGTTCAGCTTGCGTAGATCTAATATGGGGCGCTGACCCCCGTCCCGCTTCGGTACCAAGAAGTACCGGGAATAAAAGCCCGTGCGATGGTATTGGGGGGGGGGATTGGCTCTATGGCTTGTTTGGCCAGAAGAGTAGTGATTTCATCTTGTAGAGCCTGAGAGGGTGAGGTTCTTCTGAAGTGAGAGTTCTTTGGTGGTGAGATGAACTCTATGAAATACCCTTTCTTGATGATTTGAAGCACCCAAGAGTCCGTTGTTATGGACTGCCACACTGGAAGGAAGGGAAGGAGTCTGGGGGCAGAGAGTTGTTGCGGAGGAGGCAGGCGGGCGAAGTCAAAGAGACTGTTTGCTTGCAGCAGCAGCCTTTTTGGGTGGTTGTAGCCTTTGGCGGTGTTGGAAAGGCTGCTTGGTAGGTGGTGCCTTTCGTTTCCAATAGTCGGACTGTCTAGGAGAACGGGGCCGCTTATAGAAGGGGGTTCTCCAGGGTCTCTGTCGGTTGCCTTGAGGTTGCTGCTGGGTGACTCCAAGTCGCTTCGCTCTTTTCCTACTGTCATCCACGGTTGTCAGAATATCATCCGTGGTTGCATTAAAGAGTCCTTGCCCATCAAATGGGAGGCCCTCGATTTTGAATTTTATATCCTGTTGTAGAGTGGATGAACGCAGCCAGGCATGCCTTCTGAGAGCTACCGCCGTGGCCATTGATCTGGAAGTGCAGCCGATGGAATGTCAAACAGTATTAATCTGTTGCTTGCTGAGGCGATTGAGTTCCCTTAGTAGCTTGGTAGCCTGTTTTTGAGATGCTTCTGGTAGTGACAGAACTAGAGTACCCAGTTGCGATGCAATGTTATGGGAGTACGCAGCGAAATAGGCCAGGTAATTGTTTATCTTGGCTGACGCCGTGGAGATGGAGTAGAGTTTTCTTCCTAGGGTATCTAGTTTACGCCCTTCTTTCTCTGGTGGTACTGGATGGCGCGTTTGTTTTGATTTTGATGACGAGTGTACAATCATCGAGTTGGGTGCTGGATGATTGAATAGGAACTTGGACTCCGGAGCGTGTATTTTGTACAGGGCCTCAACACGTTTAGACGTTGGTGGTATAGAGGCTGGCTTATCCCAAGCCTCTTTCAGTGCTTCCAAGTGGACCGGGAGCATGGGGAGTGATGAGCCCGCAGGTAGGTCTGCATTGATCAGGTCGTGGACAACGTCGGTTATCTTGGGAAGGTCAGTGGTCAACTTGATGTTCAAGGCCGTGGCCATGTCAGTGATGAGGTCAAGGTAGGATTTGGCCCCTTCCGATGGGGAAAGATCCGCAGGTTTGACTATTTCGGAGGCCGGTGAGGCTGGTTGGGATATAGACTGTGACGAATCCGAAGTTTCCGGGTCCGAATCCTGTTGATCATGTACATCGTGTACATTCGGTGTGGAGAGTTCCGGTACCAGAGGGGGTTTGGTGACCGGTTGGTTGGGTTGCTGTTTGGATGTCGACGACGCGGGGGAAGTTCTATCCCGGTGCCGAGGAGATGTTGCCTGCTCTAGGTGTCGAGGCGGTAGAATTTGCTGGTACCGAGGAGAGTCATGGCGTTGATACTGGTCGTGGTATCGTGTGTCTTGGTATCGAGAATCTCGGTGCCTGTCTGAGCGGTGGCCACGGTATCGAGAGCGATAGGAGTCGATAGAGGGTGAACGTGACGGTGTGTAGCGCTGGTAGGAGTATCGCGATGGAGAGCGTGATCTACTATAATAGCGGCGACGTTCGTCCCTACTTAGGGATCGTTCTCGGAGCCGTGCGGATCTATCTCGGCTAAGGGACCTCTCATGGTACCTATGGCCTTGTATGTCTCGGTGTCTCAGGGATGCAATTCGTCTATCCCCGGAAGGAGATCGCTCGTGACGTCTGTAGGGTGCGTGGTCTCAACGCCGAGGAGACTCGAAGTGGAGAGGAGATACCATGGCATCCCTATAATCACAAGGGGCAGTCACATCGCGGAAGGAGTCGGAGCCGAGCCGGTGCGGTAGCAACTGCATAGATGGCTGAGTTGGTTGATCGGCCAGGATATGTTCCGGCAAGGATTCGTGGATCGATGGAGGCGAACGAGATCGGATTCGAATGATCTCGGTATCGATGGTATCTGCCGGTGGAAAGGTCTGCTTCGGATTGGGTGGCTTCGGAGCCGTAATCACCCTCAGTGAAGAAACCGCCACGGAGGCCCTCGCGTCCGAGGCTCTCTGGTCCGGTGAAATCGGTTTCTCCTTGCCCGTTGTCTCCAAGTGTTTCTTCTTGGAGTCATGGTGCTTTTTCGGGTGTTTTGAGGGCTTAAGCTTCCTGGGAGTCAAAGCCACTGAAGCTGCCTGGGTTGCCCCGTCCCTTTAAGGAGTGAGGGAGGGGGGAGATCTCTGAGGTTCAGAGGCCTGAGACATCGCCGGCCGCAATGAATTTTCCAGCAAATGACTTTTTAGTCTAGCGGCGCGGTTTTTTCTTGCTTGCTTGCCGAACTGTGCACAATGAACACAAGTGTCCGTTCTGTGAGCCTCACCCAAGCAAAGTAAGCAGAGAGAGTGGCCGTCTGACGAAGGGATTTTAGTCCCGCAACGGGTACACTTTTTAAAAGTGATTTTAACTTCTTTTCCTTCCATACGCCCGGGGGGAAGGGGGGGGAAGGAGGGAAAAGGAAGAAGACGACAGAGGGAGAAATATATATATATATATATTATACAATACCGGATAGAAGAGAGGGTCGAAAAGAAGAGAAACTGAGAGAAATAGGTGATCGGTAACGAGGAACAAACGAGTGAGGTAGGCTAGATGAGAGAAGACACAGCGAGGAAGGACTATCCCGGACGGCGGTCGGAAAGAAACTGGTGGGTGGAGCGCCTTCCCCTCGCTCTAGGCATGCGCAGTGGATGCCTGCTCCCCAGAGCGGGAGGAAGTGCGCGCCAAAAATAACGCTTAAGGTTAGCTTTGAATTCTCCGAGGTCGGGTTCGTTCCAGCGGGAAAACCCATGTGTGGGACTGCACAGAGACCACGAAGAAGATCCAGTTTTTTCAGAGCCAGGATACTGCCACACCAAATCTCTTGTGTGATCTTACCCACTGGCACATTCAACATGAAGATGCTTCTGAAAAGTTCTTGGAAATTCTTGACTTCAGAATGCAGCTTCCCTTCTGTTGAATGGAATTAGTCAATATCACCCTATAATTACTAATCAAACTTCAGTGGCTTCCAAATTATTTTTAGGCCAATTCAAAATGCTGATTTTGACCAGAAAAACCCTAAACAGTTTGAGATCCAGGTACCTCAAGAACTCTCCTCAGTGTTTCAGAGGGTAGTCATGATGGTTCTGCAGTAGAACAGCTAGATTCAAGTCAACCAGCACCTTAAAGACTAACAAGACTGTCAGGATATAAACTTTCCGGAGTCAATGCTCCCTTCAAGCTCATGGGATCTGACAGAAGGAGCACTGACTCTCAAAAGCTCAGGTGCCTCTGAACATGACTCTAGCTTTTTTTCAATACTGTGAACCTTTAGAATTCTTCAGCTAAGCTGAAAAACACCTACTCCACGGCCTACTGTTTTCTAAGCTTCAGCAAGCAGACACATGTGACAGGCCCTTTGGTGGCAGTGCCATAACTCTCTAATGTCATCCCCAACAATGTATGTTTAGCCCCATCCTTTTTAGAGATTTAGAAGTAAATCATGATATTTTTTGGTAGAATGTTTGGACTGGCTCAATGGTGATTGCTATTCATATGCTGGCTTTGGTTGCTATTCATATGCTGGCTTTGGTTGCTATTCATATGCTGGCTTTGGTTGCTATTCATATGCTGGCTTTGGTTTTTATCTGTTTTATATAAATAAATAAATATATGCTAGTTGTTATACAATGTAGTCTTAATTGGGTATTGCATAGTTCTGTATATTCACTCAGGGCTAATGAAACTCTTCCCAGCAGCAACAAGTGTCACCAGTTGTTCCACGGCAGCTGGGGCATATGATTAACCAATGCCCTCCACAGTGTGCCCGGAGGGTATGAGAGAACTAGAGGACCATCAATAAAATGGTTCAAAGCTCTGCAGCCCAGCTATGACTCCAGCATTGAGTCACATATTATATATGTGGCAATGGGTACTCAAATATTAGTTTTTCCAGTACTTACACATGCTCATCCTTATGATATGCATTGAGCTGCAAATGAATGTTGGATTTTGACCTGACCCACCTATATTCAAATATCAACCTGTTAAAATGAAGTAACTGTGTGGTCTAATACACCCATTTTATGCAGATGAGTGAAGTAACTATTCCACAGCAATCTGCAGTTAACCAATATTATTTATTTATTTCTTCACATTTCTATCCCACCCTTCCCAAACAGGCTCAGGACAGGTTACATCAGACATTACAAATGTCAGTTATATAATATGTAAATCACTTTTCTGTATCAATATTTGTTGTTTATTAACGTAACATTTCTAGTATATATCTCTTGTAAGGAAACAATTAAGAAGAAGACTGTAGATTTATACCCTGCCCTTCTCTCTGAATCAGTCTCTGCGGCTTACAATCTCCTTTACCTTCCTCCCCCACAACAGACACCCTGTGAGGTGGGTGGGGCTGAGAGTGCTTTCACAGAAGTTGCCCTTTCAAGGACAACTTCTGTGTGAGCTATGGCTGATTCAAGGACATTCCAGCAGCTGCAAGTGGATGAGTGGGGAATCAAACTTAACCACTACACCAAACTGGCTCTAAATGAATTAATTAGTAACTGGAAGAGGAGGAGTTTTGCTACTACTACTGTATCCTCCATAAAAGAAATTTAAGTAAAATATTTTATTATACTAATGAAGGGTTCATCAAGACCATTATGAAGAAGAAAAGCAGCATAACAACATGTTGTTCCAGTACAAGGAAGAATAGATAGCTATGTCTGGGCCCAACACCATAAATACATCCTCCTGTCCCAGATCACCAAGCCCCAAACAACAACAGAAGCTGCTGTTTTCTAATCTGAAATAGAACTTTCCCTCCATGTCCCATACCAAAGTACTACTGAAAGTGAGGAAAATTTCAGAGGTATTTTGCGGTATGGTCAGTGCTGGCTCTCTCTGCTATTTTTTTTAAAAAAAATATCAAACTGTAGCAGAACACGTTCCATTAGCTCAATCAGCGCTTTAGATTCTACCACTACAACAGGTACTACCAGTCCTTCCTGGTCTCAGAGGCACACTAGGTAAGATTTCCAGCCATTTTATTTTTTTATTCATACAGCTGAGGAGAACTGCAAATATGCTTAGCAGAGCAAAGAATCTATGCTGAACATCTTTTTTCTGTATCTTCTCCCCCCACCAAATGCTAGCAAGAGATTCAGGAGAAAATGGTGCCAGATAAAAGTTATTACTCAATCCCCTGCCACTGCCTAGCAACCTAGCAGCTTCCACAACTGTATTTCCATAAAAGTTGGTAGATCCAATAATGGATCTCCCATGTGGTTCAACCCACATGCAGTAATTGAAGCAAACTTGAGGTTACCTTGTAATCATACTGTGAGAAGAGGCTATAAGAAAGACATTCACATCACTGTTTTTTCCTCCATGCAACTGGTTTATGAGAAATTCTTGAATTTTCAGTGGAGAGAAGCTAACCAAGCTCATTAACAAATTCTCGATGATGCTTTCATGTCAAGGTTTTTAGATACTCCAACCCTTTTAATGTATCCAAACACATATCTAGTGTATGTTAAAATACTATTAAATATTAATAAAGAAGAGTATTATTATACATCTTTATTTGAAAAGTCTCCAAGCACCCTGGTATGAAATGACTGCAAACACAGAATACCTGCAAATGGGTATAGGGTACAGAAGTATAGGGTACAGGCCATAAAATTTTTAGTAACTGCATGATACCATAGATAAGCAATATCTAGTAAAAAATCCAATGACCCTTTAAAAAGAAAGCGTCCTGCTGGATCAGACCAGAAGCTCCTTCTGCAACGTATTGTCAAATTTTCAAATAATGAAACAGAGCAGCTATATAATACATTTTTTTCCCAATACAGTCAGAAATTAAAATAAAATATACTGTAATTGTATGAGATTTATCATTTCTGTACTACCCTGTCTTTCAGTCATTGCAGTGGAAATAATATACAAGGAACTATTTAAACATACAGATGTTTGATGTTCATACCTCAGCTGAACACGCCTACTGCAACTCTGTGTTCCACTTACCAAGTATTCTAGATTTAAAACAGAACAGACTGCAGTTTTGATAACATCTGCTACAACAAATAACAAAAAAAGAGTGTGAAGTCTGATGAATGTTTAAACAGAACATTTTTTATGGATCAGCTAAATCTTTTCTGCTTTTTAATTAAAAGTAAAGAAAATGGAACTTAATTATCCTGTAAAGATTAGCTTGTGGGCATCTTCCTGTAAATTACTTCTAATTGAAAGCAAATTGTCAAGTGACATTCAAAGTACTGTCCTTTAAAACACAGCTGTTCTATTGCTGATTTCAGTGCATTACTGTGCTTCCTTGTTACAATATGGCATATTTGAATATTTTAACAATTTTGCTTCATTTGTATAGATTTCCTTTTAGTATATCTTAATCACATTTCCTCCTCCAAAATATAAAAAGAAACACTAGCACCCATATTTTACATCAGTCTCTTTTTAACATTCATGCCTTAGGATTACTACTGAACACTTGCTTGGTTTAAAGGCTGCTATATCTAGAAATAAATGGTCAGCAGAATAAGTGGCTGTTACAATCAACCTTCAACAGTTCATTATTTTAAGACCTGGTTTTTACTGGGGGGTCAGAGTTGGCTGATAGTTATATGATAAGTACATTAAATAAATTCAGATAAAATATACAACAAATACATTAAACAGATTATGTTTACAAATTAAAGGAATGATGACTGTTCCCCTCGAATGCTTTACTGCATGTTCTGAAGCAGGAAAATAAATAAAATATTTCTCTTTTTCCAGAAATATTAAAACTAATGGTGAAATGGAATGAAAAGTGGGTAAGAACATGAAATTCAAATTGAAGAATGAACAAATAACCAAAATAAAATATATAAATTAATAAAATACAATTAACTGTTATTTTATCCATTTTATTTAAAATGAATATATTACTCAAACCAGATTATAATATTGTATGTTATTTTGTCTTAACCTAATTACATTATATAAAGTATAAAATATTATGTCATTAGCTACCAGTGAAGGAACATGCAGTTTGCTGAAGTTACGAAGTTATGTACCCCAATGAGTGCCTGGATAGGAGATACCTGAGGGCCCCATCTAAACTTCATTTTGCTACCGTTAAATTAAACATGGGTCAAGTGTAATAAAGTAAGAGCAGCTTGATATTTATTTCACCAGATTACACAGGTCTCACAGTATTCTTCCAGCTGCTGCAATAATAATGAAAGCAAGGAACTAAATACTGATTTACCAAATGTATTGCATTACTACCATTTTTGCCTTAGAACCAAAATGGAACACTGCACAACTGTACATCAAGATGCATTTATAAAAATGGAGAACCACAACTCCTCTCTTACAAACTCACCTGCTAACCAAAATACAGCATTTGCTGATGCTTTGAGATCATGGCTACTAGCTGCAATTCAATTTAGCAGACAATTTAATGCGGCAACTGTAGCCATGTTAACTCAAAAGTAAGTTCCACTGGTTTCAAAGGAACCTGCTTTCAAGTCAGTATGCTGAGGATTTCAGCTTTATTCCCAATGAAATCTTTAGGATTTATGAGCACCCAACTCTGCTCTAAAATGTAGAATATAATAAACATGTCTTGCATTAAGAAAAACAAAACTATGTAATATTAATATAATATAACATAATATCAGTCATTCACTCTGATAAATCCTTTAAAAAGCATTTGTTAAACACCATTAATCAGCTCAGTTAGAATCTTAACCTTAACCAAAAAAGAACTGGTTTTTTTTAATTAGATCCTCTTTGAAACTATGGGATTTCATTGTAATGGATAAGATTAAACCCCCTCCACTTCCCTTTAGGGAACACTTATTTTATTCTATGTCTATAAACATATTTTAAAGGTGCTTTTCATGCAAATTACAGTAATTTTTAAACACTCAAGTTTTCTCTCTGATCTTTTAACTTCCACAAAACATTATTGCTGTTTTTACAGTTTACATTCAGTTGCATATTACACTACTAGATTTCTTCAGACAACTCACTATGTTCTAAAATTTCAAAAAAGTAAAACTGTAATGCAGATTAGAACTCAATGATGTTTCCCATTATCAATTTGAATGTCCATGAAATAGCCACCTTAGGCAAAGAGATACAGTATGATTGTTAGGACTAGACTGCAGACCAATGTAGTCATACCTAAATCTTGACCCAGATGAATATATCTCACAGCCTACAAAATAACTGATACTAAGGCAAAGCTCCTAGTGCACATGCACAGAGATCACAATTCCTGTTTATCTTTGCAGGCAAACTGCTTTAGCTGAATGACATGGTAAGATAATTCAGTGGTAAAGAGGATTCCACCATGGCACTTATCCTTGGCTTGTTCCTCATAATACACCACCAAGTGCGCAGCTAGTGTTTTCTGTCCCCAGTTTTCTTGGTCTGCTGCCCAATGGACTGAACCAAGGAGAAGGAAGTAGTACAGCATAGGAGAAGCACTAAGAAATGCACCCAACTCTATGGTATAATCAGAGTCATGTCTTCCTGATCCTATCTGTCATGTAGAAATAATCAAACACATAATTATAGGATGGTGAAGACTTGTTTTGGCAGTAGTTTTTGCGAAAAGGATCTAAGAGTCTTAGTGGACCATACACTAATGTAAGTCAGCAGTATGATGCAGTAGCTTAAAAGGCAAATGAGATTTTGGGCCGCTTCAACAAAAGCATAGTGTCCAGATCACGAGGCGTGATGGTATTGCTTTACTCTCCTCTGGTTAGAATTCACCTAGAGTATTGTGTTCAGTTTAGGGCCACAATTTAAGTATAGACAGGCTGGAATGTGTCCAGAGGAGGGCAACAAATATGGTGAGGGATCTGGAGAGGAAAGGTTGAAGGAGCTGGGTATGTTTAGCTTGGAGGAGACAACTGAGAGGTGATATGATCACCATCTTCAAGTACTTAAATGGCTGTCATATAGAGGATGGTGCAGAGCTGTTTTCTGTTGCCCCAGAAAGTTAGACCAGAAGCAACAGGTAAAATTAAATCAAAAGGGTTTTTCGCTAAACATTAGGGAAAACTTTCTGACAGTTGAGTAGTTCCTCAGTGGAACAGACTTCCTCAGGAGGGGGTGGGCTCTCCTTCTTTGGAGGTTTTTAAACAGAGGCTAGTTAGCCATTTCACAGCAATGCTGGTTCAGTGAATTTAGACAGATCATGAGAAGGAGGGCAAGAAGGGTGACATCAGAGCTTAGTTCACATGGCTGCTTCTTACACACAAAGGAAAATGCTGTTTGCCACTTTTGAGGTCGGGCAGCAATTTTTTCCATGCCAGTTTTGCCAAGAATCCTGGACAGTTTTTTCTTCTTTTTTGCCATCTTTTCAACTTGGATCTGGAGTCCCTGGGGATTTAAGTGTATGGGAAAGGTATTTGTGAAGTTCTTGCACTGATGACCCTGGAGGTACCTTCCAACTTTATGGTTCTACATCCTGCCTTCCCCTCCAGAAATCTGCCACCTTCAACTATCACCCTTGTGAGCCCCAGGATAGGCTAGAGCACTCAAAATGGGAGGGGAGGGGTTAGGTCACCACCATCCTTCTCCTGCCTGCTGGGTCACTGCCAACATAGCCTTAGAAGCCCAGCTGGCTTCCTCCATTGCATAGCTCCTCTGCTGCATAGCTCCCCTCCATCTCTAAGCCCCGCCTCCCCTCTTCTTCCCTGGTCACTTGATCCTGTCTATCAGGGCCAGCCAGCCTGTCATTGTCAAAGGGTGGCTGGGGTCGACTCCTGTCTTTCCTCAGCAGAGGGCAGGTCTGCTGCCAGAGTCCAGGAACAAGCCAGAAGTGAGTGGAATGGCCTCTATCAGACTGCCCTACCAGCCCTGTGCTGCTGAGGTGGCTGGTAAGCCTCGGGACTCATGCCTTGTAAGTGGCCATGCTGGAGTACGGCTTTCTTTCTTACCCAACAACCAATCTACCTTGATCTGCCCCTTGTCTTCAACTTTCCCTCCTTCGCACCCCTGGCAGTTTCCCCATGGGAAATTTTAATTACCCCCAGGCTATTCTGGTTGGGGAGGACTCAGCTGCACAGTGCTGACTGCCAAGCCAGGCCCCATTGTGCAATGCCAGCCACCAGGCCAGACCCAGTTCCACAGTGGATAAATATGTGCCCAGGGTGGCAAAGACAGCATGTTATCATCTATGCCGAGCCTGTCAGCTGGCCCCATCTGTCCCACTATGACTTTGCCACTGTAATTCATGAGCCGTAACCTCCGTATTAGAGTACTGCAATGTGTTTTATATAGGGCTGCCTTTGAAAACAATTCAGAAATTTTAGGCAGTCCAAAATGTGGCTGCTAGATTGATGATTCGGCCCCCCTGGTCTACACTTATAATGTAATTACTTCATCACCTGCACTGCACTTCAGCACTTCATCACCTTCACTGCACTTCAGCTTCCAGTGCAAATTCAAAATGCTAGTTTTGATCTATAAAGCCCTGGCATGAGACCACCCTACCTGCAGTACTGCCTCTCCCAGTATGAACCTCCTCATCTGTTTTTAGATCATCACCATAAGGAAGATCCAGGTGGGTAGCCATGTTGATCTGAAGCAGCAGAACAAAGTTTGAGTTCCTGGCCCATGAATTGCCCACTTGGCACTTGACTCACCTGGAGCGTTCAAGCCTGCAGGATCTTCCAGCATTCCAAAGGACATTTAAGACTGCTTCAGTTTGAGCAGCCTCTGGTTAACTTTACAAACTTAGGAGCTCACCAGTTGTTTTAATTTCTCCAAGTAATTAGTGAATGTTTTTAATTGGTTTTATTGCTCTAATTATTGCATTTATTTATTTGTAATTATTGTATTTTTTAAAATGCTGTAAACTTTTCTGGACGTACTGTGGGGTATAAGTTAGATAAAGAAATAATAAAAGGGTAACATAGTAATAATTCTTACCATATAGAACTTAATGACACTAAGTGATGCTAAGACTAGGACAGGACAAAATAGGTTGCAACTGCAAGTATTCGATTTCAAACAATTTTATTAGCAACATATGGTAATAAATTTCAATTTCTTACTTCATTAATAATTACTTTTTTTTTAATCTATCCCATATATTACTTTCTACCCACCCCTCAGCAGTTTTCAATTCTATTTTACCGCTTTGTATTTTTAATAATTGATTATATGACATCCCTTTTTCCTCTCCTGTCTCAGCTGTTAGTCTTATTACTTCTGCTGGCACTATCCATAGTGGTTTTCTCTCATCGCCATATTTCTTATACTTCATCCAAACATTTAGTAGATTATTTCTTATATAATGGTGAGAAAAAAAACCATCCGACTTTTTCTTTCCATAGTACATATAAGCGTGCCAGCCGAATTTATTTCCATGACCTTCCAACGTTAAAAGTTTTTTATTCAGCAGCGTCACCCAGTCTTTTATCCACACTAGACAAACTGCTTCATGATATAATCTTAAATCTGGTAGTTGAAATCCTCCTCTTTCTTTAGCATCTGTTAAAACTTTCATTTTAATCCTTGTTTTTTTTCCCGGCCCATACAAATTCTGAAATCTTTCTTTGCCATTTATTAAATTGTTTACTGTCTTTCACAATCGGAATAGTTTGAAACAAATACACTATTCTCGGCAAAATGTTCATCTTAATTGCAGCTATTCTACCAAGCAGTGACAAATTAAGCTTGTACCATTTTATCATATCTTTGTCCATTTTGCGCCATAACTTTTCATAATTGTTTTTAAACTGCAAGTATTTATATGGTAAACTTTAGTCTTAATTCTCTAGTGCACTTGTGTCCAAGAGCATTTTCAGCTTGAAGTCAGAGATTCATGTCCTCTGCAATGTAGTGCACAAATGTGCCAAGATACATATGTCATTTCTTCAAAGCAGTGTGACCGGTACAATGTCCTTTTATCTGAAACAGTTATCATACTAGCTTCTATTTTCCACAATACCTTAAGAACAATGGAACTAAGCTATCTCATTTTGCTATCCTGAAATCAGAACTCTCAAATACAGTTTTTTGCATAAATACTAAGGGAATAGCCACTTTCCTTTTTGAATAATGTACCTATTTGTTATAGCTTCTCACATCTGTACACATGTGCTACTTGTACACTACACTAGGAACTGTGTTCTTACTTTTTCATAAAATATTTATTCAGCAAAAAAGTTAAATACCAAGCTTTACAATGTCATCTCCAATGCTTTACATACAGATATATGTTATTAAGTTCATTACAACATGTTAAACTAATACATTTATCAAACTTATCTAACTTTTTACCATACAACATACAGGTTGATTTACTCAAATGTACCAACTGTAGTTTCACAGCCACTTATCTTTATTTGGAGTTATGTTCCTTTCCAGTATCTAGCAAAAACTAATGTTGCAGCGATTCTGGCATCCAAAACAAATACTTGAGTATCCTTGGTAAGGAAGATCCAGATAGGTGGCCACGTTGATCCGAAGCAGTAGAACAAAATTTGACTTCAGTGGCACTAAAGATTTTTTTGGAACTAAAGTATCCACCTGATGAAGTCAGGAAACAGATTAGCAAAGCCAGAAGAGTACCCAAAGGAAACTTGTTGCAAGACAAGCCCAAAAGAGTCAACACAGCTAGTGGTCACATACAGCTCTCAACTCAAAACAGTTCAGTGCATCATCAATGATTTACAACCTCTAGTGGATAAGGACAGTACTGGGCGGAAAAGCCTTCTCTTGCGCACAGACAGCCCTCCAAGCTCAAACAACTCCTCACTCACAATAATGCAACATCTAATTTGAACATAAGACACCAGTACCACAGCTTGCAATAAACTCCAATGGCAACTTTGCTGCCACATACACCCAGACAATACAATCACTGAACCTAACAACATCAACTACACCATCTCAACCTTATCCACTTGCTTATCTTCTTGCATTGTATGTGCTATTAAATGCCAACAGTGACCTCCAGTTCTCTACATAGAGAAACAGAGAGAAACAGGTCAAACCCTACACCAAGGTATAAATGGACACAAATCTGACATCAAGAATCACAAAACTGAGAAACCTGTAAGAGGACACTTCAACCTTCCGGGACATTCAATGGGAAACCTCAAAGTGGCTATTTATTGCAAAGGAACTTCAGGAACAAACTAGAAAGGGAAATTGCTGACTTACAAATTATTACAACGTTCGGAACAAAAACCTCACCAGGCCTTAACAAGGAAATTGCTTGCTTATCCCACTGCATATGCTAAACTCAATCAGTCCTTACATAAGCGTTCTCACCAAGAAGGGCTATTCATCCTTCTTATTTTAGCGAGTTTGTTTTTAAAAACAGTATATTGGAATAGTGATTGTAACATAATACAATGAATACTTGAATGTATTTCTCTGATCTGTGATAGAGGAGACATACACCCCACCTGAAAGAAAAATATGCTGTTAATTCTTGGAATGAGACTATTGAAGCATAGGGACATGATCTTGGTTGATTGTTCTTAGCATTCCACAATTTAAGGATACTTTTATACAATCTGTCCCCCATTCTGACATACTTACTGTGTTTTCCCCATAAGGAAAAGCGGCCCACAGGGTCAAGAGCTTGGGGGTTCTTCTGGAGCCTTCATTATCAATGGAGGCACAGATAGCGGCCACTGCCAAGTCCGCGTTTTTTCATCTCCGGCGGGCAAAGCAGTTGGCCCCCTTCCTGGAGCGCCAGGACCTGGCAACGGTGATTCATGCTACGGTCACCTCAAGACTGGATTACTGCAACGCCCTCTACATGGGGCTGCCCTTGTGCCGAACTCGGCGGTTGCAGCTGGTGCAGAACGCGGTGGCTAGGTTGCTATTGGGGCTCCCAAAATGGGAGCACATGCAGCCAGGGCTGCGCGGACTGCACTGGCTGCCAGTAGTCTACCGAGTCCGTTACAAGGTGCTGGTCATGACCTTTAAAGCCCTATATGGCCGAGGGCCTGCCTACCTGAGGGACCGTCTCTCCCCATATGAGCCCCAGAGAGCACTGAGGTCAGCTGGAAAGCACCAGCTGAATATCCCTGGGCCAAGGGAGGCCAGATTAAAGACCACCCGGGATCGGGCCTTCTCCATTGCGGCCCCACTGCTGTGGAATCAACTCCCGGAGGAGGTACGGGCCCTGCGATGTTTAGACCAATTCCGCAGGGCCTGTAAGACCTACCTCTTCAAAATAGCCTTCACCCATACCGAACTAAGATAGTGTCGCTGTATATGTTTTCTTTTTTCTTCCCACTGAACTTATGAAAGACCTATTTTAGCACCTTAATGTTAATTTTAATGTAACCTGTAAATTGGTTTGTGATGATTTTATTGCTATGTATGATTTTATTGTATTGCACTTATACGTTGTGAGCCGCCCTGAGCCTGCTTGTGCGGGGAGGGCGGGATATAAATAAAAAGTATTATTATTATTATTATTATAACTGAATCCAGACAAATGGAGTCCATATAAATTTAACTTGCTGTTCTTGTTTTAGAAGATGCAAAAACCAATCATCATTGTGTTAAGATTTGATGTTCACCCTCTACTTATATCAATGAACTGTTACCTTCCATTTCAATGTACTTGAAGAAGTGTGTGTGCACACAAAAGCTCATACCTTGAATAAAACTTTGTCTGTTTTAAAGGTGCCACAGAACTCAGATTTGATAAGGCAGTCTGCATAATTCAACAAGAAATATTTAGGGGAGAAAAGTAACTCTTTACCTATTCCTTGAGAAATAGTTCTAGAAATCATTATCCTTGTCCTGCTATCTTTAGCATTCACAATACTGGGATCTCATATGTACAAAACTTGGACTAACAAAATAAACTCAGTATATACAAAAGGTTATATCCCCATTGATAGTGTTGCTCTATCTGTTAAAAATGTACACTAGTAAAGCTCTATGACTTTATGCATTTCATCCACAAAATGGATTGTAGTGTGATCATGACAGAGAATGAGCTCTTCTTCAGATTCCTTCACAGTGTACTTCCATGAGACACTTCAAGAATTCATAAATCCACAACGTATTTTTAATACTGAATATGTTCCCCACATCTACAGACTTACAGCAAATATTTAGTTGTTACATTACTTCTCATTCTTTATAGCATCACAAAATGTTTTAAATGTATTTTATTGGTTTTAAATTGTATTATATAATTGATTGTTAGCCACCCTGAGTCTGCTTGCAGAGAGGGCAGGATATAAATTTAAATAAATAAAGGAAAGAGGGCTTTGAAATGATTCCAAGGTGTTTTCCCATCTCAGCTCTATTGAGGGTCAGTTACCATTAGCAGCTACCACTAGACGCTTCAGCAGAACATCATGGGCCATAAGACCACTCTAGGCCCATCAGGTACTAAACTATTAGATTATAATGATGCATTAATGAATGACATTAAATTCATTTATTTATTTATTTAGGATTTATATCCCGCCCTTCCCACGAAGTGGCTCAGGGCAGCTTACAACAGAGAGTCAAACATAAAATTAATAACATTTAGATGTATAAATATTTAAAACATTTAAAACCTTAAAACATTAAGCATCATAACAGAATATATAACAGAAGTCTGGAAAGCTACGTTAAGTTTCTCGTCAGTCAGGTGTAAGCTAGCCGGAAGAGGGTTGTCTTGCAGGCCCCTGCAGAATTGAACAAGGTCCCACAGGGCCCTCACCTCCTTCGGCAGCTGATTCCACCATGTAGGGGCCATAACAGAGAAAGCCCTGGTGGATTTAAGGCGGGCTTCTTTTGGCCCGGGGATAGCGAGAAGTTTTTGGGTTCCCGAACTCAGTACTCTCTGGGGAACGTGTGGGGAGAGACGGTCCCTCAGGTAGGCAGGTCCCAGGCCGTATAGGGCTTTAAAGGTAATAACCAGCACCTTGTACCGATCTCGGTATATTACTGGGAGCCAGTGCAGAGACCGAAGACCCAGTCGTATGTGCCCCCATCTTGGGAGGCCCAGTAACAGCCGGGCCGCAGCACTCTGCACCAGCTGCAATTTCCGAGTTTGACACAAGGGCAGCCCCATGTAGAGGGCATTACAGTAGTCCAACCTCGAGGTGACCGTAGCATGGATCACTGTTGCTAGGTCATCGCGATCCAGGAAGGGAGCCAACTGCCTTGCCCACCTAAGATAAAAAAAGCCGACTTGGCAGTGGCTGCTATCTGAGCCTCCATTTTTAAGGAAGGCTCCAATAGTACCCCCAGGCTCTTGACCCTGTCCGCTGCCGTCAGCGGCACACCGTCAAAAACTGGCAGGGGGATTTCCCCCCCCCCCAGTCCCCGACGACCCAGACAAAGGACCTCTGTCTTCACAGGATAAACACCATATTCCATCCATCCCTACTATGTGGCATTTCATGAAATGAACAATTACTGAGCAAAGCGTTGCCAGCTCTGGTTGGGAAGTACCTGGAGATTTTGGGGTTGGGGCCTGAGAAGGGAGGGGTTTGGGAGGGGAGGGATCTCAATGGAGTATAATGCCACAGAGTCTACCTTCCCAGGTAGGCCTTTGTCCAAGGGAACTGATCTCTGTAACTTGGAGACCAGTTGTAATTCCAGGAGATCTCCAGCCATCACCTGGAGAATAGCAACCCTAATTCAGCAATTCAGTATAAAGATACTAAAATCTGTTCAAGCTATGGACACACTTTTGAAATTCTTTACGTTTATTCTTTTTGCCTGACAAATGGCATAATACAAGTGAAATCCATACCAGCTTTTACAAGGCTGAACTGCTGAGTTTCTCATGGATTGTGTAAATTGGAATTTTTTTGTTAAATAGCAACACTTCATTTAAAAATATACCAAATAAAGAACTCTAAATACCAACAACAAAGCTACTAATTTATTTCATGAAGTAATAATTAAAACTTATGGATAATAACAAAAGCCAAGAAAAACTGCCATAGCTCTGGCAGAGGTTGTCCTTGAAAGGGCAGCTGCCCTCTCAGTCCCACCCACCTCACAGGGACTGAGAGTGAGAGCCCTCTCAGTCCCACCCACCTCACAGGGTGTCTGTTGTGGGGGGAGAAGATATAAGAGATTGTAAGCCACTCTGAGTCTCTGATTCAGAGAGAAGGGTGGGACATAAATCTGCAATTCTTCTTCTTACCATTCACTGGAATAAACTTTATAACTCTTACAAACCTCAAAACACCATAATTTTCAAAGTCTGCCTGATAGTAAGAAAAAATAAACAAGAACATATTTTTCTCTGAAATACACAGTATATAAGCAATACAAAAATATCTTAATCCAATTCTGCAGCTTTTCTGTGTACCATTAATAAATGCAGAACAAATCTGTATTTCTGTTACTCAGTCACCATACTATCAGCCTCTAATCTATCAATGAAAAGCACATCTTTCACATCTAGATCTAATATGAAATATAGTACATACATTACATTATTTTAATATAAACTGTACATGCATTCATTGTATGTGTAAGATGTTACTGTATATAAAGTAACAAGCCGCACATATGTTGCACTATTTTAACTTATAAAACTCAGCCTGATGGATTCCTTTCACAAATAATGGGAGGGGAATGTAGAATTCAAGCTCATTGCTGCAGAATGAGTGCTGGATATATTTTTTTAGATTAATAAACAGATGCACAAAGCATTCAGGTTTAGCCAAAAGGGAAATCCTTCTTGCCCTCTGGAAGGCATGCTCAGTGTCACAAATGGAATTCAAATATGGATTTTTTAATAAAGCAGAGGTTGCCACCATTTTGTCAGAGTCCCAAGGCAGATGGAAAAGTGGGGCAATAGAAAACTTCAACAGTAAATGTATTGTATCTGCACACTAAAACATGCCAGTATCTTCTCCCCTGAGCTAGCCATTTGTCATATGGCCTGAATGTCCAGGATAATTTCAGTTACTGTATCTTATCATGTCCCCCCTTCCAAAAATAACTGTTTTCCCCTGTTAACTTTCCAGTTAAAGGGAGCCAAAGAAACATGTTTTAAACCTGACTTCTAGTGTAAAATTACAAGAGGCATTAAAAGAATAGAAAGCTTTTTAAAAACTTCATTTAAAATGCCATAGTATTTAAACATTAATAAACCAACATCACTGTAACATTTAAGCATCCAAGAAAATAACTATAATTGCATTTTTAAAAACTTTGTAAACAGTCACTTAATTAGCCAAGCCCAAAGTCAGAATTCAGTTGAGATTTTGCTCTAGCCTGATCAGGTGCTTATTGACAATGTTTTCATGCATGAAGATATGACTGTAAGAAACTGGGAATTATTTACTGCATAAATAATGAAAGCAAACACTGCTAAGTGTCATTCCAGCAGAACTTTTAATTTGCAAAATACCTTTACAATCTTTATTGCATTTGATTTCACAATACTTTCTGAGGTATGTTATTTCAATTCCCATATTACAGGTGGCAAAGACAATGACTAGACCAATTTTCAAAGGTTCTGCAGTAAGCCCATGGAACAAGTGACATTTGAATTCAGGTCTTCCAGACTCCAATTGTCTGTCAGAATGGTTCTCAAAAAGACTGCCTAGTAAAATGCAAAGAAGGAAATCTATACATATGAAACTAATCTTTTCTCCTATGCCAATGACTGTAGATAATGAAAAAGTTCAAAATTAAGATTGTATACCTTTAAGGCATCAAGCCAGTGTCTCTGGTGGGGAATCACCATTAAAAAGGATGCCTTGCACTCATCATTCCATCAGGTTTGTTCAGGGCTCCAAGCCACACTTCAGAGTTCAACACTGATCTGACTACTGGCATGATTTTTGGGTGCTTGTTTGCAGACGCAGCGGAGTTATCAATTCGAACAGACACACAATCCGGGTCCAATGTCACTTCTCCTCATTATGTTAATAGTTAATACATGCAAATGAAAACACTCTAGCAATTTGATTTCTTTGAAGATAGTTTGCATATTGTCTTAGCCATAATGACTGTACACTTCTCTCAGCCTCGATTTATGCAAGGCTAGTTTAGTTCATTTTTATCAGCTCAAGTTCATTTTGGCTGCTACTGGAATTTATGTGCATGTTTTCTTTTTTACCTTTCACCTAATTACCATTCAGGTACCATAAGCAGATTTTTCATGCTATTGGTGTTTTTCTTAATTAAGAAACAAATGAATTCTCCTAGAAAAAAAAAGAAAAGAAAAAGATGGAACACAGAATAAGATGCCAGAGGCTGATGTTCTGCTTCTTAATTGAAGCTGTTCCATTGTTAGGTGTCTGTTGTGAAAGGGCAGAAGTGTCATGAGTTTACTGTGACTAGTATAAAAATTACAGCTATAAGCAGTAGCTGTAAAGTTAAGAATGAAAACAAGAACATAAGCTTTCTACAGACATAATATCTCTGGTCTGCTAACAAGAAGTTGCAAAAATGCACATATTTCCTTATGTCCAAAAAGTCCTCAGTTCTAATCCCACTCCAGAAGTCTTTCATTTTCTTTTGTCTAGTATCTGCATCCTACTTCTGTGCTCATGGTGTTCCACGAAGGAAGTAATCAGAGAACTAATAAGAAAAATGTCTTATATTTCATTCTTTCAGCAAGTTATTTCTTTTCTATTACTTTAAGGTATCTTTTTTTTTCATTTTACATCTTACCTACATGTAGTTGTTTGCACAGAAGCTAAACAATGTTTTAGTGATTAGTATAAACACATATTTTTTTCAAACAAATCTTAGGAATCCTCCTGTCTAGCACTATGGAAGTTGAAAGCCTCTTGAAAATACTGTAATATTCTGTCACAGTGAAGAACTCATATAGTCTTTAAATTGAATAGTCATCAGGGGTAAAACACATTGTTACAACTAACATGGTTGAGGCACCCCCTCCAAAAAAAACCCCACACCCTGTGTCAATCACATCCTCTATGCATCTAGTAAACTCACCTTTGTCCAACTGAGCAACTCCCTGATTCCACTGCAAAGCACTGGCTGCCAATGATGGAAGTAGTTAAATAGTCAATATAATGTCAGGATATAGCATATATTGTACTATATATAATTTATACAGGTTAAAGATGACAGCTGTTAGGTTTGGCACTAGCCTCAGATATATTGCAATGCTTAGTTCCTTCCTCACAGTGACAACATGATGGAATTTTGTAATACAACATAAAGCAAAGTACAGCTTTTGTTTACAATGACAAAAACTCCAATAACGATCAAATATCTGTGGCAAGGAAAATTTATGTTGCTGAGATGGAAGAGGGGTAAAAGGTAAAGGTAGTGCCCTGTGCAAGCACCAGCCTTTTTTGGACTCTGGGGTGACGTTGCTTTCACGTTTTCATGGCAGACTTTTTACAGGGTGGCTTGCCATTGCCTTCCCCAGTCATCTACACTTCCCCCCAGCAAGCTGGGTACTCCTTTTACCGACCTCGGAAGGATGGAAGGCTGAGTCAACCTGGAGCCGGCTACCTGAACCCAGCTGGAGGGTCACAAAAATGATGGAAGACTTGCTGAATTTCAGCAGAGGCCACTCAACAACAGATAACTGTAGCCTGGACTCGCTGTGTCCAGAAACAAAGTGGTGAGAACCTGTAATTAAGGAGTGTGGACCCGTGTCCATAGGGTTTATCCCAAAGTAATCTTCTAACCTTGATTCATGTAGAAAAATATTTTAGACCTAATACTGCCTAAGCAACTTTGTTAGAAAATTGACGTTCAATACTTCAGAGTTCTTGATTATAATAAATAATTCTTTCTATATTTAAGAGGCAATACATGGTCATAACTGCCAACTGATGACTCAATGGCAAAATTCCCATTATTTTTAATGGATCTGGATGGCACCCAATAGTAATTAGCCACTAACAAGACAG
This sequence comes from Heteronotia binoei, assembly GCF_032191835.1. NCBI lineage: Eukaryota > Metazoa > Chordata > Lepidosauria > Squamata > Gekkonidae > Heteronotia > Heteronotia binoei. Next base: position 35,174,016 of record NC_083229.1, read on the forward strand.
AAGGAAGAAAACAATTATATGAAAGCAAAGTAGGGAGCTGTCACTCAGGAAAGACAGGATTTTTTTGAACCCACTAATATGCATAGTGTGTATATATGTGTGTGTACACACACACACTGTTAAAAGTACCTAAAATTGCTTTACACCATTTTAGAAAAAGAGAAAAGTTTTTCTCATTTTCTCTTTTGTACACACAAACACACATTGTTAAAAATACTAAAACTGCTTACTCCATTTTAGAAAATGAAACCTTTTTTTCTCTCATTTTCTATTTTTAGAGACCTGAAAATATGGAGTACAATTTCCTGTTTAACTATATTACTATGCAATAGTCATTGGCATTATTGTAAAGACCAATGCCAAGAATGCAGAGCGTGTGTCATAAATGTAATTTAAAACAAGAACTATGGAAAATGTGAAAACTTTTTTTTCATCTACTTCCTTCCACTGAGCCTTAAGAAATATGCAGATATTTCATTTTTGTAGGATCTCTTCTGCAGGATCAAATCTAAAATATACTAGACCCTTGATTTGCTGCTTGTAATACAGCATGATATATATTTTCTTCCAAATACTACATTTTAGCTTTTTCTAAAAAATACAAATCATGTTGGCAGAACTAAAGGCAACATTTTCCTGTCATTTGCCACTAGTATTATTAACTCTGTTGACATCAGTGTAGTCACCTTAGCTTAACACCAGCATAAAGTATCAGGAGAATGAAGCCCAATGTATCTGTTGTTCAGTAATTAATTACACAGAGCTGTAATTACTGTTTGCCAATGAAACCATACAGTGGAAGCCTCCCCACTATAAAATAAAACTTTAGTTTTCTACCAACCAGGTTCTTGTCTATTGCGCTTTCACCTTCACTTCCCCCTCCCTCTGATCAGTTTCTGACCTCCCTGCTTGGTGTCTACCAAATTCTTGGCACAGAAAGTGAGGGGGAAGAGGCCATACCATAAGTGTGCTGATAATGAGGAGATAGAAATAGCAAACCAGCTGGATTGCCCTAATAAAGTATGTCTGGGATTTCAGAGACACAACAACTCACTGCTCATGTATTGCACTGTGCTTTTAACCCCCTGGATTCTAGTGTGACCCTTTTTCTCCAGAATCATTAATTCTACATATTTGGAGAATGCAAACATTATGGATAGCCTCTGATTGAAACAATTGCATTTATTATTTTATTAAAGCATTTCACCTATTTTTTGTCAAATGGCCCTCAAAATACCACACAAGAAATATAAATAAAAGATATAAAAAACAGTAAGTTATGTATTAATAAAACAGAATAAATGCAATATGACCTCCAGAGAGCCTCCCCTTTTAAATCAGGCTAAAATGTTTTTTGTTCAGTACAAAATATCAGTTTGGAGTGTAGGGTAGTATGAACCCTAGCAGTCTCTCCTCTCTTTCTCTGAACTTGTATCTTTCATTTTTTTGGGCTGTTAATTTTGAAATAATCTGAAATGTCAAAAATGTACATGGTAAGAACACATTAACACATGAAGCTGTTTTATACTGAGCCACACCACTGATCCACCAAAGTCAGCACCAAAGTCAACACATAGACTGGCAGCAGCTCTCCAAGGTCTTAGGTGGAGGTCTTCTGCATCATCTACTACTTGATCCTTTTAACTGGAGATGCTAGGGATTGGAAATGAGACCACGGATACAAAATGTTTAGACTTCATATAGCTCAACTAATCAGGCTTTTGCTTCTTCAAATTAAAAAGTTACTCACAGTTAGGATAAGGGGCTAAAGTAAATGCTAAAAGATAGTATACCAGTTATTAAAAACAAAAATTACACAGGAACATTAACAATATGAACTTCTGAAGGAGGTTAAAGAACTCTGATAACTGATTCACAGTATGGTAATCGTTGTATCCTCATATACAAACTCCAAGCACACACTCTAGAAAAAGAGCCTAGCTACTAAGCACTCAGTGTGGCTGGTCTATGTATATACCAGGGGTGGCTAACGATAGCTCTCCAGATGTTTTTTGCCTACAACTCCCATCAGCCCCAGCCAGCATGGCCAATGGCTGGGGCTGATGAAAGTTGTAGGCAAAAAACATCTGGAAAGCTACTGTTGGCCACCCCTGGTATATAAATGTAGAACCGTGGGCTGCACTATCCTTCTCTGTATATGCCAGGACTTAAAAAATCCCAGGCACTAGGTTGCCATAGTGCCTAGAAATTTCATTGCAATGATTTTATTGTAGTCTCTGAGTGATCCGCAGAAGTATAAGCTAATCATTTCATACCCGAATACATTCTGCTGTATATCCCAGAAACACACAAGTATGAAGTACTTGTCATTGCTTGCTCATATGTAAACTTTACACCATTTAGTGGTGACAGATAAATTTGTTTCTTAACCAGCTGCTTTTTTAGACTAGCTCCAATATTCAGTATTCAATAAGCAAAGCTTCATAAAGAAATAATGAAGTTATGAGAAATGGAGAAGACACTGTTAAGGTTAGATGTTACCTTTTTGTTGTAGTGATAATAATATGGTTACCCTATGTTTACAACAGTTTTGTCATAGTCTTAATAAAATTATGAGAAACTATGATGAGCTTAGAATTATGTTTTGTGGTAGCAATAATTAAAAACTATGGTAATTAAAATACTAAACCCTGAAGGCTGAAAAATGAGCCTGGCTCCTAAATTTTTGAGTCAGCTCCCAGATCCAAAGAAAAAATTATCAAAGACTAATATACACCACACCCTGTTCACCATGGTACATGGAAATTGTTGTGGATGCAAAAATATCTTTTTAAAAAATCACTTCTGAAGAAAAACATCTCATATCTGTAATTATGGATAAATGTCTTGAACAAATTAACCCAGATAAAGTTGTCTTAGTTATGGATTCAGAGGAAAAATTAATGAATAAAAAAAATGTGATTTCTTGCAGAAAATATTGTATAGTTAAACCAACTACACAGCATACAAAAGGAAGGGAAACACTTAAGAATTCTCTACCAACAACTGAAACCATGCACAATAGAAAACTGGTCAGTAATTCTATAGATATAAAAAGATGTAGCACATCCATAATCCCCTAAACAGGGAACCATGGCATCATGCATAACCTGGCACCATGCACAATAGCAAAAGGTAAAGATACATACTTGATGTGAAATATAATTGCAAACAGCATAAACACATAAATAAAAATTACAAACACAGATAAAAACAACTTTTAAAAAACAGGCAAAAGTCAGAAGAATCCTAGGAAAGGAGAAGTAAAACCTTGGACATAGCAAATTGAACCAAATTCCTCAAAGGCAACCAGCCCCATTACAGTACTAAAAAACCCTTTATGTAACTGGATCATAGGTACGGTAGGCAATTTCTCTATAAGAAAGGGCTTGGTTGACACATGCACCGAGCTAGGAAAAAGTACTTCATGCCATAGATATCACTTGAACATCCAAAGATTATGGTGAATCAGAAAGTACACCCAAGCTGGAAAAAGTTATTTCAATATTTAAAGGTAAGAAGGACGAACTGGAGCCCTGCAGTATCCCACAGTACAGTTGCCTTGGGGCAAAACTACAACACTTCAGCACCACCTCCTGGAATCTATCTTCCAGGCAAGAAATGAACCGCCACTCCTCACAACTAATCAACAAATTATGTCACACATCCTGAAAAACAGATGTTTGTTACAATCATGGAACCAGCTCTTCCCCATACCATTCACTAGCTTTAAAAAAAAAAAGTTACATTCTCCCAACATTTTAAGATTGTTTTGCTGTAAAAAATGTAATTTAAAAACAACACATGCACTACATGGGGAAAGTACTTTTTAATATATCACAAAAAACAATATTTGTCTGCGAAGGTCCATATGCTTCAGTGATTTCCTCCTGAAACTGTCTTCCCCACAAAACCCCTTAAAACAGTGATCCCCAACCTTTTTGGCACAGGGACCAGTTTTGTGGATAATGATTTTTCCAATGACCAGGGCAGGGAGTGATGGTTTTGGGATGATACAATTGTGTACTTTATTTCTAGGAAAATCACAAATACTCCCCCCACACACCCTTTTTTACTTGCCCTCAATAATAAAAACAAAAAAAAATTGTAGATAAGGTTAACCACACAGCTTGCTCTCTGCAAGAGCTCTTCTCCTAAATTTCAGGAGTGCTTTAAAACTGCAATATTTACAGCTGGGGGGGGGGGGGAGAAAATCCTTTTCAAGGATCTGACAAAGTGCATTTGGACTCAGAAGCTGAGCTGCTTCGGGCTTTTTTTACAGACCAGCGAAAGGCATAGTATATGACCTCTTTCAAAACACAGGACTTTCTACCTTGCCAGGTGCTGCTGGGGTGGGCTGCCTAAGCAAGGGCAAAGTGGTAAGACGCTGGGCTACTTCAGCCTGTCCTCCCGATCCCCCACCCCAGACGGTGGGCTCACCAGGTTGACAGGGTGGACTTAGCCCTTGTCATAGCAGTCCTCCTGGAAGAGCTGGAGAAGGTGAGTGATGTAGCTGGAGGCCAGGCACAGCATGTCCAGCTTGGAGAGCTTGATGTCAGGTGGCACTCAGGGAAGGCTTGAGGCATGAGAACACCTTGCTCAGTATGCACATGTGAGCTCGCTTGCGCATGCTGGCCTTGCTCTACTGCATCTGCTTGCACTCGGTGCCCCCCCACACCGCAGCGACCTCCCAGCCTCTGCCACTTGCCCCTGCCCCTCGCCCGGCACTCCCACAGCCTGCAGACTCTTCCTGGCGCCACACTCCTCCTCATCATCATCTTCCACAGTGGAGGAACTGCCCTTGGAGGAGCAGGAGGACTCACCAGCTCCCATGCAGTCCAGTTGCCAACAGTCCACGGACTGCTACTGGTCCCCAACTGGGGGTTGGGGACCCCTGCCTTAAAATACAGATACATTATTTCCTTTTTAGCAACTGATTCTTTTTTCATTCATTACTTCTTAGGGCCAGATTAAACATGACAGCACTGAATCTATTTATTTCCATCTGGATCTCAACCAATCACATATAGAGTGGAAGGTGGAGATTCAGTTTTTCAAATAAAATGAACACAAGAAGAGCTTCTCTCTCCCCCATATTATTTTCTACTGAGCTCAACCAAGAAGAAAAGCATCTGAAGGAAAAAGCTGCAGAATTTGCGAGACCCACATTACAAAAATGAGTCACCTAGTATAAACAATCTCTAAATAAATAAATGGAGACCAGGAAAAATCTTAAAAGCCTATAAAGATCCTGCCACACAAATCACATACCACCAATTGCTGCTGTTCTAGACTTATGAAGTGAAAAAGTAAGGCTAGAGAAAGCTCCATGCAAATCCATCTGCGCACCATCTGTATGTATTGCTTGAATAAGGCAGGAGTCAAAATACTACACACATCAAACTCTGAATCATCAGTACAACACAAACAGAGGTGTGGGCCGCGTGTTTCCCTCACTTGCTTTGAGTACTGAAAGTTATGGGGGCCACCAGCGATTTCCCTTCAAGCAACAGAGCATACACATTATCAAACAGTAATACAAGAATAGCATCAGTGGCATTTTCTCATCACTGGTCATTACTCCACCTGATCCACAGCAGCAAAATGGTCACAAAAGGTATAGCACTAATAATAATTAGAGACACTGGCTGTGTACAAAAATAAATACCATAGGCGATAGAACGCCTACAACATTGACCTCGTACATATTGCCTCATCACTAGCAGTAAAAAGCTCTTCTATGATCTAGTGCAGTTTTAATCATTGTTGCTGCCAGGACATTTTTTTGCAGAAAAAGCCCAACAGGAAATCTGCATACTAGGCCACACCCCATGATGCCAAACCAGCTGGAACTGTGTTCCTGTGAGTTCCTCCTAAAAAAAAAAAAGCCCTGCTTCCTGCAGGATTGATATCTTGTTTTATCATTAATATTTCCTGAAGCTCTCCTACCGGCAGTGTTCTGCATTTAGCACTAGGTTTATTTAGCAGGTTTGCAATACTAATAACTCTGTTCTCTGCCAAGTGCAACCTAGACCCAGATTTCAAAACTCAATTTTCCTTCAATTTTTCTCGCTTATACCTTTCCCCACTTTAGGTCTTCTTAGTATACTACCATCCAGCCTACAAAGGGGGGGGGGGGGAGAGATGGAGACCCAAGCAAGCACTTCTTGATTGTGTATATGCTCTTACTACTTGCTGATTAACAACAGAAGCATTCTTCCATCAGTCTTATAATAACTACAATCAGATAAATGGCATACAGGTACTGGTGCCTGTAGTCAGGAGAATCAATGGAGGCTTTGGAATGCAAAGGTTGGCATGGCTCAGTATTGTTTTTCAACCTCCTACTTGGGCTTCTTCACCACCTCTCAGACAGCGCACTGATTCCTCCTCAGACAGACTGGTTATACACACTTCCAGGTCTCTCTCTCAGACCTGCAGCCAATCTCTGTCATTCTATGAATCTCAGCTTATCAGCTTTCTTTATCATATCTTGTCAGCTCCAAGTTCAGGTTGAGATCCTTGCCTGGAATTTTACTTCAACCTCACAATGACTGTTTTGCTCCTCCAACTCCAGTTTCAATCCTGTTAGGATTTACACATCACTTCATTCCATGAAATTAAAAATTGTGGGTAATGTAAAGAAGAAAATGACTCCTGATCCATTACTTTTCCTTTGATATGCCTGCTTCTAAGGGCATGACACCCATCTACCATTTCTTGTATTGGAAACTGTCTGCCATCAAGTTACAGTGACCCCATAAGGGTTTTCAAGGCAAGAGATGTTCAGATGTGGTTTTATTTTAGTTATTTTATTTTATTTTATTTCATTTTATTTATTTATTTATTTATTTATTTGCTTTGTATCCCGCACTCCCTGCCGAAGAAGGCTTATTCAATTTATAACCCATTCTCACAGAAACTGCCTCAGAGCTGGTGACAACAATATAAAAAACATACATTCCAAAAATCTTCTGAATATTACTTTTAAAAAATTAATCAATTTCAATAAATAAAATCAGTAAAAACAACTACTATACAATCTAAGATGGCATAAAACTCATATGGAGGGGCAGCATATAGGTGTCTGATAAGAAGGGAAAAGGGGGGGAACTCGGAGGAATAGAGAAGGAGGTGGAAGCCAAAGCTAGATGACATCTATCAACAAGGAGCCCCTCAGTGCCCTAAAACATAGGGCCAGTGGAACAACTCTGTTTTGCAGGCCAATAGTACCAGATCCCGCAGGGCCCTGATCTCTCCTGGAAGAGTGCTCCACCAGGCTGGAGCCAGGGGTTGAGGATGTGATGATCTTTGGGCTAAGGACCACAAATAGATTTTGCTAACTCAAGAGTAACGCTTTACGGGGACTTACCAGAAAAAGTGGTCCTGAAGATATGCTGGTCCTGACCATTTAGGGCCTTGAAGGTCAGCACCAGAACCTTGAACTTGATCCAATCTTCAATCTGGAGCCTGTCCAGCTGATAGAACACCAGTTGGATATGTGCTCTGAAGGGCATTCCTGTCAGAACCCTCACAGCTGCATTCTGGACCAGTTGCATTTTCCATATCAACCTCAAGAGAAGCCCTGAGTAAAGCAAGTTAAAGTAATCCAAACTGGAGGTGACCCTTGCATTGATCACCATGACTAGGTCAGAGGGAGACAGGTATAGAGTCAACTGCTTAACCTGGCAAATATGGTGAAACGCCAGCTTAACCACCTTTGTGCCATGAGCCTCCATTGAAAGCCAGGCATCCAAGATCACTCCCAAGCTTAAGAGAGGGAAGTTGGCAACCCAGCCCCGCTCTCTGCCAGCCCAGCCTCAGGACCTTCGTCTTCAATGGAGTTAGTTTCAGTCTACTTTGCTTTAGCCAACCAACCACAGCCTTCAAACTCCTGGCCAGGTTTACCAGTACCTGCCTCTGCACAGCAATTCTGGACTTCCTCGGTGATTCCCCCATCCAATTACTAAGCAGGGCTGACCCTCCTACCTTCTGAGATGTAGCAGTATCAAGCTAGCCTGGGCTATCTAGGCTATCTATCACAAATCTTTTTAGGCAAATAAATTTATGCCTAAGGATACTCAAAGTTTAATAACATTTGACTACCATTTCCAAACTATTAAACTACCTGATCACTTTTCATTATTTTTCCCTTCTTCTTTGTTTCACCCTTGTTTCACCCTTTCCAAAGTTACATGATCACTAGTGAAAATGTTTTAAAAATCAATTTACAATAGTTGGCAGTCCAAGGAGTATCAACATTTGGTGGCAGCAATGTGGACTCTTATTTAAAAGGAAGGATTGAATCTTTGAAAGTGATGCCACAAAAAATATTACCTACACTGGAAGGTAGTTTGAAAAATGATCTGTCTCTGATTTGGTATAATAGGGGGATCACATTCAAATCAGATTCAAAAATGAAATTTGAAAGGCCTAACAAATAGTTTGACAGTAACTAACTAATAGGACAGTAACTGGATTCTATGTTTAAATTATCCTTAAAATTCAGAATACAGCACTCTAAAACCAATCTATAGACTAAAATTCTGGGTTTATCACCTTTGCTTTATTCAATCTATATGTATTGAAAAATCCTTTTAAAAAGGTGGTTCAACAGTTACCTCACATATTTTTGCTGAGCTGTTTAATTCATCAAAAGGCTAAGGCTAAGCATCATCATTAGTTTCTATGTGCATCTCTTTTCCTTGAGCCAATTCTATCATATCCCCAATAGCTACTTCCTTTTAAAATTAATTCACTGGAAATAAATAAGCATCAGTTATAGTCATGTTTTACTTAATGTCTAGTAGAATAAAAGTTTATTATGATTTTTAAAAAGTTTTTCAGTGTTATATTTCATCTATGTTTTCTTCTGTAGATTAGCACTTTTATCCCTATTATTTTTTTAAATGTTAACATATATTAAAAGGCCATTACAGAAAAGAAAATACTAGAAGCAATTCAAGAATAAAGAATCCTTAAAGTAATAATAATAGCAATGCGTTTGGTGCTCTGCCAATTTTTTTTTTTTTTAAACCTCTCTGGATAAAAGTATGGATAAAAAGGACAGCATTCTTAAAGTCACTAAGAATGTAAAACATCTGATACATATGAAAGATGAACTGTTTCTGGCACAGCAAGAAGCTCAGAATTCAGAACTTAGGATAACAACCTAGGATAGATAAACCCCTCTTTGCAAGATGGTGCCTATATTAGCATGACATTGAAATCTAACACAGAGAGCATATTTCCAGGACAAAATTCCATACTGCTAGTAGGAGGTTAACAGGCAACCCACATTGAAACTGCAGAGCTACCACTGTAGAAGAAGCATCCATCTACTTATGATCTCATAATAAAGATCTAATCTTTAGTGAAGCATGTCTGTAATTCTTTTAGCAGAAAAAAATATTTGCTACAGACAGATCATTTTACCACAAATAAAAGAGAAAAAACTATACTGTGGCTAAACTTTAGTGGGGATTCAAATATATAGATTTCTTTTCCACTTTTTTTTCTTTTTCAAGTTTGCATAGGTTTATCTCCCTTTTTTAAAAAATGATTAAAAGCATGGGCATTAAAAGGTACATACTGGATCAATAAAGCAAATTGGGGGGGGGAGGGTATAATGGATTTATATGGTATAAAAACTTGTTAAAAGTCTCCAAAAGGTATATTAAAAACTTTTATCTTGCAAGAATTACTTTAATTTTAAATTTTAGCAAATTACTTTTTTTCAGCTACTAATAAAAAGTATCCCATGGAGGAAAAAAAACAAGTGGCCAATTCAGTAAACCAGTCTTAAAATATTATGGCAGATTCCACACTATTGTTGAGTTTTTAGAACCAAATGAATACCATTCGTGATGAACCTAAACTATTGACTACAAAATACAATGTTCTGAGTATAACATTTTAAATTGTTTTCTTTGCTAAATATCTGTGACAGTGTACAAATGAACTGATACATAAATATTGTAAATACATTCAAAGACTCAAATCAAAAGCATACTAAAAAGTTAGTGTCACTGACCTCAGTGCAGCTTAATACCAAATAAACATGTTTTGGAACATGTAATTAAACAATCTATTTTGTAATTTAAAACTTAAGATATTTTATAATGCCTTTTTCATTAGCCAAGTTATATTATTACAAAAGAGAATAAAGACCAGATTCCCAAATATTCAAGCACTATGTTTTTATTCTTAATGTTCTACACCTTCAGACAATTTGGCACAGTTGACTACTGCTATAAAAACTGCTTCTCCCAACTACTAAAAGAGTTCTTTGCATATAGGCATGCATTGCTATCTTGAGTTTCAATATTCTTCTTTTTTTACCAGTAAAATTTTCTGTGCTACCACTCAAAGAACAGCAAAGAGAATATCAGGCTAATCATTCCAGACAGAACATCTCCAACAAATACTCCCACTTAAATGAGATTTTCTACACTGCAGGACTAATCATAAAATTACACAGTCTAGTTCATCTAAGTAGCTGATTGTTACTTTCCATTTATAAATATAACTGATCTTGATAGTTCTGGCTACATTACTTCCCCCCCTGTCTTTGATTCATCAGTTCTGATTTTCTTCTGGGTATAATTAGATGGTTCTCAATTACTTAATAAGAGGTGTGGCAATTGGAACAGAGAAAGTCATTAGACCACTTTCCTCAGTTACACATAAAAATATGCAACAAAAGTTAGCCTTTGGGAACAGAGCAAGGGGTCAGGATGTACACTAAATGAGCTGATAAGACACACCAGCATATAATTATATCATAAGTCACCAAAAATGGTTGCAGTGTGCTTTATTCCATCTTACAACTTAATAAAATCTCAATAAACATATACTTTTTTCTACCTACTTGGTAGAAATTGTGACAGCTGCTTTAGGGCAAGATTTTTAAATGCATCAGAAATATATCCAAATTTACAAACACAGATATATAAAGCTAATTGCTAGTCATATGCTATTTGCTATCTTAAATGGTACAGGAGCACTTCCCAAATAATGTCACAACATAAAAATAATTCAAATAAATATGCTTAATTCTTACATAAGCTTCTCATATTCCTGTACTTCAGACGTTGAGAAATTATTGTGTGTTGAGATGGCTACCATTTCATCTTCACTTGCTCACTTATTACCAGCTGCAGTCCAAAGCACTCTACAGGCTGTTCACACTACATTCAATACTATCTGCAATACAGCACCTTGAAGAAATCATCTTACTGATATTAAGCCCACAACTTTAGTTGAAACTCAACTGTCCTTTGGAGATTTGACCCTTGAAATGCAGAGTAAAGAGATACATCATAACAACACAAAAGAGAGCACAGAACTGCCTAAAATCTAAATTCAAATCCAAGCTGTCTACATTCCAGTTCTGTGACAGTTGCATCTAACTGCCATTAGCTTTCTGAAAATGTTTTTGGCCGGAACTATTATGTTTGAATGCTTACATTTGCCACCAGAGAATATTGGACTTTCACGAGAAAACAGTAACCAAAATTTACAGCACCTTTACAATAATATCTATTGGTTAAGCACTGAATGCTTGTGGAGCAGTCAAAATTTTACTATGTAATTTACAGTCCAGCCTGATCACAGGTGAAGCTGTCAAAACTATTGTGCATTTGTAATTCACTTCCAGACTATCTGAATTTATTTACTCTCTAATAATTATACAATTAACATGTGTTTTGAACATTTAATTTGTCTGAACACATTTTCTGCCTATAATAGGTATTACTGCACATTTTTAACAGTTTCAAAGATTATTGAAAAGTTAAGGCACAACCTAAAGGAAAATATAATCCAGTGCCCCACCTTGTGGAAACCCAGTATTCCCTGACATTAGACAGAAAATGACCTTTACGTCCTTCAGACTTGCCTAACAGACCCCATCAACTATCGCAAAAGCCAAATCATCTGATCCCAAACTAACTGTCAACTGCTTGTGATGGTGAGGAAGCCAGACATCAATCAATCAGTTTTTATCAGAGGTGCTCTTCGTTTTTGCTGTTGTGTTCATCTTATCATCTGACCCAGTTGTAGGCTTGACTTCAGAAGCTTAAGGAAGCTGATGGCAAAATATGCATTTGTTTGTCCAAAATGCATAGTGTTAAAAGAATGGACATGAATTTTCAGGCAGCTATACCCAAACATTCAAGTTCAAGCTGTATTCCTGGCAACTCCATGTGAATTTTTAAAGTAATAATCTAAAAGAACTACTAAAATTCATATAATACAATTGATTTATATAATACATAAAGAAGATACCTTAAAATATACATATTCATAAATATATATGAGTTTACATAACATTCTTATTATTATTACTCTTGTAATTTGCTCCATTGCACTAAATGAAAGAGAATGCCGACATGTATCTAATTCAATAAATAATTCAATGCTTGGAAAAGCAGTAAAGAATGTTCACCGTTCAAAATCTATTTAAAATTTTCAAATGCAAAAAAGCTGATACTATAGCATATAATCTGGTTCGTTGGTAGAAGACTGACCAAAGAATGAATTTGGTAGGATACTGAACAAAGGCTGGAAGTAAGGGGAGGATCAAAACATTTCCCAATTTTGGGATATATCCTTTTCATGTGGCACCCAAAAAAGCAATTATGGCATTTGTGAAAAGAATCCAGGCCAGACCCTTAAAGCAACCTACCAGTTTCAGGGGTTTGCTAACACTAAAAAATGCCCTTTATGATATATAAGACATTTACTTTATGTCCTCTGAAGAAGTTTAAGAAGAATCTATTACAAAGATGAAGGCAGAATATAAAGTTAAAATGAAATACGAAAAGCAAAATAAGTAATTCAAAACCTCATACTTTTATAGGTGGTCCCAAATCCTGACAAATAAACATAGATTTTGAACTGATCTATAATTGTAAATATTAACCTTCAAATATTATTTCACCCACTTTAATATCAGATATACAATAACACTGCTAATGTTTCTAAACATTGCTAATATTACTAAAGTCCAGCAGTAGGAATTTCTGCTCTTTTATCTTAGGGTTCAGTGACAATCATGAACAATAAACTCTGAAAATATAACTTACAAACACATAAAATAGGATCAGGTAAAATATGTCACAGAGATCATACGTATGAAACACCACAGTATTAAAAAATTATGTCCAATAGCCTTTGAATGCCCGCTGCTTTTAACAACTTTAATTATTCATTCCAGAGGATTCAGGATTCAGTCCCAAACAATAATTCATATGCTTACTTTTACATACGTTTGCATACATCACCATACAACTCATGGTTTACACAGACCCAATATTTTTTCTATGTAAACAGCAAAGTACCAGTGTCATTAATATATAAACAAGGGAAACCAGCACCTAAGCAGAACTGATTCCATGAAATTTATAAAAGACACTGCAGGGCATATTTTGAAAGGCGTGGGGGAGGGGGGAGAGATTACATTCCAAATACAAAAGTTTAGTTAGGATAAAAAGTAGTGGCAAATGATTTTAATATAGTTGCTCCAGATAAGACTTCAAAAATGGAATAAGAAATGTGGGTCCAAGAGAACTTTTCAACTTTTCTTTCTTCTGGATTTGACATACAAAGAGTACCTACAGTAATAACCACTACTGACATGTTACATTCAGGAGTAGCAAGCACGGGTTCCAGGTAGCAAAGAACAACATCACTCTTACTCCTCAATGTAGTTCCCCATAATATGGAGGAAGATCTGAAGACACAGACTTCTGCTGCCAACTGACCTCTGTTATTCTGAAGATCCCACAGCTACTCTTGTTCAATAAGCAAATCTATAATCACTGTGGCATTCTTTCGTACTAAAATAAGAACTGATGCATACACAATAAAAACTAAATAGAATGTATGTAGTTAAATATGTAGCAAAAGGCAGGAAACTACCATAAGATGTTTTGACTCAAAATGGGCAATTAACAATTTAGCACATTTTTCCACACAGCTCTAAAGAACCTGGACCTCAGTTGGCTAAAGAGGTCTTCTTCCCTGATGGACAGAGCAATCTTAACAAAGATACACCTTTCTAAGCTTCCTGAGTAAACAGATTTAGGAGTGTGAAACTTTGCTTAGGATTCCACAATGACTTATGGCTGAGTAATTGCAATCTCACCAATGCCAATGTTTTAATTATAAAGTCATATATATTTGACCTAACATCAGCAAAACTGAATTGGACTGCCCTGGGAATTACAGTGTTTATATGTATTTTTTTAAAAAAAATCATTATTTGCCCTGATTCTTTGGGACAGAGTGGGCAATCACACATTAAACTACATACTTTTTAGGAGGAAAAAATCAAGCACCCTGCAAAGTTGTAGAATAAAAGCGTATCAAGAGAAATACAAAACTAAGTTTGAATAATATACTAATTCTCTTCTTTTAGTTACTGTTTAGTAAATGTTGCCACAGCTACGGAAGAGAGGGAGGAAAGGATTCAAAACTTTTTGGCGCCCAAAACAACAAGGTGAGACATTGGTAAAGTATTTCATTTATGGGTCGTTATCTTAGATTTGAAAGTTCAAGTCAAAACATTTAATTGTGGGCTTTTTCCAAACCAAATTCCTCACACTGTGCGGGGCTCATATCATGGAACAATTTGAAAGTTTTTAGATAGAGCTGGATACTGAACAATGTATGTTTACTTCTGAACAGATCAAATCCACTACAAGGGGGAAAAATCAAATTGGTGACAGCCATCCCAAGCTGTTGCCAAGTCATGATGGCAATACCTTTTCAAGGCATTAGATAAAACTTAGCAATCAATAAAGAGATGTCAATACCAAGAAGTGAGTTGTTTGGCAGTATCCCTTTTACTATGTAGACATCCATTTAGTATTTTACTATGTAGGCATCTATCAGAAATCCCCAGATAGGGTGGTTATATACCATGTTTACTCAATAGGAAGACAACCCTGAATGCAAGGCAACCCCTTCCACCCCCACTCCAAAAAATGATACCCTAAATTATTTTTATTACTGGTCATAAATAACTTGTATGTAAATATAAGATGAAGCCCTTTTGTGGCATATATGGAAATAAAACTAGTCTTTCATTTTAGTAAATACCATATACAATAAGCTATATTCCTTATTAATGCAACATGTAAACTACTTCACCTCTACTTTAACTTCACCCTAAAGCCTTATGTCCTGAAGTCTTAACGTTCTTAACAATGGTATAAAAAATAACTGAATGTGGAATTTCTGCAATACTTCCGAACAAGGCTACCAATATATTATAGTTGTAGGTTTAGGATTTCTTATGGATTGAGCTCTGTGTATCAACAAGGTGATGTGTATGTCTATATTTCAACAAATTGATGCATATATGCATACCAATGCCCTAGAGACGTTTTCAACAGAGCTACCCATCAATATTTTATTAAGGTGAACAGCAACAAAGTGGATGTCATATATGGTTTTTACATACTCATGAAATACTTTCATCAGTTCATCAGTCTCCAAGGATGCATCTAGCTGATTAGGGTATATCATTCTGATAGTCCATGGTTTCTATTTGCTTGTAATTATTCCACAATAATGAAATCTGTTTTAATGTCGTCATTCCACTTTTTAAAACTAGCTGGCAATGCCTAATAAAACATTCCACACTTCAGATGATATAGTACCCTCTATACTGCTTTCTGCCTCAAAAGAAACATACCTCAATATTGCAGGTTTCCAGGATAAAACTGCATTGCCCAAAAAGGAATACACTTTCATTCTAGACATGTTTGCCAAATGCACAAATTACTGAACTTGAAATAATCCAAATGACACAATTCCCTTTCTCTCCCTTTGTGTCATTTCAGAAAGACAATCTGACAGTAATAGCATGACACCCTTTCGGACATACCTCTGGGCATTAATATTTAAATCTTCCCTATCCCTTGTGATTGAAATTCAGCCTCTATTCACAAACAAAAACTAAATCAATGTTCTTAGAGTTCAAACTAGATCCCTAAACAGTTTGCCACTCTCCATGCACAGATAAGATAAACTTTCTTTGACCCAAGAGATGAAGTTGCCATGACGATCAGAGAGTCTACTTTCTATATTGATATTTGCTGATGTAACAACAAATAGAACCAGATCCTAGGACTGATAATGGTGATTAATTAATACTAATATTGATCCTTACAAGCAAGAGACAAGGCTATTAACTTGAAGCCTGAAAAGTCAATTGTTACCTGTGGCAGAGATACCAGTGACTGATTTTCAAACATAATAAACAAATGTGCTAGAGTTATGCTAATACCTTTAAAGAGACTATGTTTCTGTTTCAAGCATGGCTTTTCCACAGTCAGATCCATTCGTTTAATTGCATCTCTCCATTCATATCTATAAACAAAAATAAGCTTCAACATGGGTAGAAGATTTTGTTTGAAGAATAGGTATAGATTCAAATTCATTTCTTTTCTAAATCTAATGTCAGCAATACATTGCTGAAATTGTTAAAACAGAGGTTAACTGTTTGTCTAAATCCCTCATGCACAAGCTACAATCATCCTGACCATTGTTGTGAAGGACATGCCTTGTTCCTCATTTGATTTTCACCTGAACTATGGATGAAAGCATCAGCAGTAGAACTCACTCCATCCAAACAAGAAAAAGTAATACTAGCTTATCCATTCTTAATGGAACAGCATTAGCCATTTTCAGCTTGGTAGCTGTATTTTTAAAAATCCAATGGATTTATCTGTAGCACTTGTACACAGGTACAGCAGTTAGAACTGCATCCTCCTATAATATATTACAGTCCCCCTTCACAAAACAAGTGTGAAAAACACAGGTTAGTTTGAAGCACTCAAAATACCAGCATAAGTCTTTACCACAAAAGGATGGGTGCAATCTGGTCAAAGTTAAGAATGTTGAATTTTCATTTATTTCAATAGAAGAGGTTTAACCATGTCTCTCCCATTAAAATACAAGTCTGGAAGAGCAGCATAGGAATCTCCTAAATAAATAAATCTCCCACTGAATGAAATAAGATTTGGAAAGTATTTAACTTTGGTGGGATTGTGCTTAATGTGTTTTGCCAATTTCTTTGTAATCGATTGTTCTGGCATCATTTGTACAATATGCTTCTTTAAGTTTCCTTCCTGGCATGCTACCTGTGCAATTTTTACATGTTCATGTTATATTTAATGAGAAGTAATTGGTACTAGAAAAGAATGGGTTGCTATTCTCCTTACTCCATTATCGTGAGACCTGTATGAATCTCTGCAAAACTATGAGTTAGCATACACTATCAATTAGAAGCAAATTATCTAATGTCACACACACACGTAAAATGGCCTAGTCCTAACTTTTTGACATACCTTGGCCTGTAAAGCTATATACTTCCAGAAAACACTGACTTCTAAGCGCAAAAAACATTCATGGTTTATAGTCAAGACACAGGGAAAGCCGCTTACCCAGAGTTCTACTTTGGTTGAAAAGAATCTTCTAGATACATTGTCTCAGATGTTCTACACTGCAATTCAAGCGCAAGTACAGAGTGAAACTCTGCTATTAGCTGATTAAAATGTACTTTGCTTTTAAGAGTCCCATTTAATTATCTTTAGACATTTACATTTCACCTAAATTCACCATTCTTCTATCCGGTCACATACCTGTGCATCTATATCAATTTCTTAATGTGTATTGCATGTA